>NW_006931990.1:0-3842 GCF_000298275.1 Orycteropus afer afer
CTTCACTAGTAGATAGGGCTTGGGGGGCACACCAAGCACATACTTTTCTACCACACAACTGATCAGTCAGCATAAAAGCTGAAATGTTCATTCTGAAAGGAGCCTGCACATTTTAAAGTCACAAGGGCTCATTTCCATTCTCTGATAGTAGCATAAACATTCTGGCAGTTGCCACTCTGAAAGTTGCAAACCCCCCAGGGCTTTATTTTAGCAAAGAAGGGATATCTGTATCCAGAGCTTGGGAAAACTCAGAACAGGATGAGTTAGGAAAGCCTCAATTACACTTGACTGCTTTCTTCAAATTACAGGAGTGGGAGGTAAAGACATTAATTGAGCCACTCATAAAAGACCACACCCTTAAAGATGAATCCTGTACTTTGATATAGTAGAATCAAGTCCAGAAAAAGCCACATGTATCCCTCATTTGGAGTCCCTGGACAGTGTGAATGGTTAACACACTCTACTGCTGACAGAAAGGTAAGAAATTGAAGTCCAATGAGAGGCACCTCAGAAGAAAGCCTGGTAAACTACATCTGAAAAATCTGCCATTGAAAATCCTATGGAGCACAGTTCAATTCTGACGCACATGGAGTTGCCATGAGTCGAAATAGACTCAACAGCAATTGATTACCCCTCACTTGGCAAATTTTACAGGGTGCATGGCTATAAGAAGCACATAGTTCATATATCCCTGAGAAGAAAACCATGCATCTTTCTGGCTGGAACCAAGGCAGTTATTATGATTTAATTAAAAGTTCTTATTCACTTTATTAATTACAGAGTTAATTATGTCTGTTTAAAGTGAACCGTGGGATTTGCCGAGCCAACCTACTATTATTTGTAAAAGGTGAAGACATTTTTCTCTAAGTAATAATTAGTATAGGTGTGTTTTATATTTGCTTCTAATGTAGTTTCCAGTCTTGAGAGTTTGCTTAGATTACACTTGACTCTTTCTACCACAGACAGCAACACTGTCACTACCCACAAAAAGGGAATGTTAAACATTTGGTTAGAGAATTTTTCAGTTTATTAAATATGTTCTACACAGAAGCTTATTTGATTTCTTAAAAGTGGCACCACCCATATTTAGAATGCTGTTAATATCCCAATACCTAATTAGCATATCATAAATGGAATCATTTCAGATCTCAAGCTATCTTAGAAGTCATGGCCAAAGACTTGTGATAAATATGTTAAAATTAGGTGGAAAGTGGAGAATTCTTGGGCATCAATCATTAAAGCAAGTCAGCCTTACTTTTCAAATATATAAATACTAGGGTTTGGAATGGGAGCTCTGGTAGCATAGTGCCTAAGGCATTTGACAGCTAACAAGAAGGCTGGCGGTTCAAACCCACCAACCACTACTGAGAAGGAAGGTTGGGCAATCAACTTCTGTAGTGATACCACCTTGGAAACCCAAGGAGGGGTCGCTATGAGTGGGGTCTGACTCAACAGTACACAACAACAACAACAGGGCTTGGGACAATTTTAAATACACTTTCAGTTTGTCCTTTTAATTTTTTTATTTAGTATATCTACTTAAAATTTTTACGTTAAGTAAGTACTTTAAGGGCAAGCGAAGACTTAATTTCTACCTCTTTAGTGTGCCCAACTAAAAAAATAGAGATATGAGGGCCAAGAATAGTTAAGGCAATTAAAATAAAAGTCAAGATTGTGCCAGTAAATCTAAGATGCTCTATGGTTTTGACAGAGCCGGTCTAAATTAGGCTCTATTTGGTGCCATGTAGAGTCATATTTGTTCCTTAAAATGCGGGTTACAAGTATGGATCACAATAAGTAATATAAAACTTCAAATCAAGACAAGTTTTCAGTATTATAATAATATTCTAATATCAGCAGAAATTAAAACTTTAGATAATTAATGAATGTGGGTGATAAATACATGAGTTTCATTACACTGTTTCCCAATTTTATGTATGCTTGAATAAAAAAGCAAAAAAGGAAAAAGAAAAAAAAGCCTCTGAAATTAGTCTGATTTGTTTCATGGAAAACTCTTTTAGACTCAAATTCAGACTAATTCCTTGTCTCATATTTCAAATTTAATTTCTCGTAACATCACAGAAAAACTCGGAAGAGAAGCCTGGATTAGCTTTATAAAAATATAGGAAACCCCACTGCCAATGAATCAATTCCAATTCATATCAACCTTATAGGACAGAGTAGAACAACCCTATAAGATTTCCAATGCTGTAAATCTTTACAGAAGCGGACTCCTCATTTTACTCCCACAGAACAGATGGTGGGTTCAAACTATTGACCTTTTGATTAGCAGGGAAATGCCTTAACCACTGTGCCACCACAGTTCCTAAAAATATAGGAAAAACCTTCTAAATATATGAGAAAAAGTCTTAAATTTATAGTTTAAAATTCAATGCTCATATTATCTTACTTAACAAACCAGAGGGAAAAATAATTTTTAAATTTTGCCACATGTTGTCATAATGAGAAATTATGATTATCAACAGTTCAGGCAAAAGATTCTATTTTTAAAAATTACTTTAAAAATTCAATAATGCTTAATTTTTTTACAAACACATATTGTTTTTATATTAAAGCAACCTGAAAGTACTATGTATACTCAACTTTTCAAGTACAATATATTTAGCTTTCTTGTATTGACTTTGTTGCATATTATCATAATACTTCCGTTAAAAAAAAAAAAAAAGTGGGAACAGAACTAGATGGTGCCTGTGTTAGACTGGGTTCCCTAGAGAAACAAAACCCAGCAAAGCTTATATGTATATATATATATAAAGAGAGAGAGAAATTTATCTTAGGAAAATGGCTCGCAAACGTATAGAAGCCGGCAAGTCCAAAGTCCCTGGAGCAAACATCAGGCTGGAGGCTTTTCCTAGCTCCCGCAACCGCAGGGACCAAGAAACTCAAGGCTGGCAGGCAGTACATTGGCTGTTGACTCCAACGAATGACAAATCCAAGATCTCCAGGCCGAACAGTGGACTGCTCAATCATGGACAGTTGTAGGCAGCACAACAGATTCCCGATACACAGAAGAATGTCTCTCTTCCCAGGATGTCCCTGAATATCCTGGAAGCAGGCCACACCCCTAGGGAAACTCCCCTTGAACAGATTGGCCACTCAGAACACAGTCATCTGATCCCATCATGGTAACAATCACACAGAACTGGGGTCCAGCCAAGTTGACACACAGCTCCATCACAGTCCACCCCTTGTCAATTGACAGTTGTACACATCTTCTTAACCATATATAATCTCTCAATAAGGACAATTATAGAGTCATATCTGTACCTAACATAATACGCTAACACACATACAACCAAAATGCATTAACCTCATTTACATTTCACAGTTCATAACAGAAGGAAACAAAAATATTTGATGCATGTATACAATGAAGAAATATAACAATCACAGTCCTCGTCTCTGCAGCTGGTCACGTGGTCGTAGCTGATATTCAGAACTACCTTCTTCCACCACCCATTCTGTATTTCCCTTGCCCTCAGCAAGCACCTCAGCTGGTCGTGGTTCCTTCCCTGGTAGGGTGACCCAAACCTTCATTCCTGAAGGGTCTGTGCCATTAGCAGTCATATTAGAATTGGGTTGCTATAATTTTCCATTGACTTTAATCACAGGGCATGTGAATACTAAGAGACGTCCTAAAGAATGTCCTGTATTCCAGACTTATTCTTCCTTATCTCCATTATGTAAAGCCAATCCAATTTCCCCTTGGTAATCAGGATCTATCACACTAGATAGTACAGTAATGCCCTTCTTTGTCTGTTGATCCAGAGGCATGAGGAAGCCAAAATGGCTGGGTGGCATTCTTAATGTCCAGTTCAATG
>NW_006931991.1:0-567 GCF_000298275.1 Orycteropus afer afer
ACTTCTATAACTGGGCTGGTTTCTGGGTTATGTCATCATGTGTGTTAATCATTGGTTGTTGTCTACTGTTGTTTGTTCTCTATCTGAAAGACTCCATTTAGTATCTCTTGTAAGGTTGGTCTGGTTTTAACAAAATCCTTTAATTTCTGTTTATCGGGAAATGTCCTAATTTCACCATTATATTTGGGGACCATGTTTGTTGGGTATGTAATTCTTGGTTGACAATTTTTTTTCTTTTCAGGGTTTTATGTATATCATCCTGTTGCTTTCTCATTTGCATGGTTTCTGCTGAGAAATCAGAGTTTAATCTTATTGGTTACATTTTTGTAGGTAGCTTTTGTTTTTCCCATGCTGCATTCAGTATTCTTTCATTGTTTGGGTTTTGGTGAGTTTGATTATAATACGTCTCTGTGATTTTCTTTTGGGTTCTATCCTCTTTGGGATTGTTGAACTTCCTGAATGGGTTTATTTTCATCTCTCAATGTATTAGGGAAGTTCTCTTCCAACGGATCTTTGACAATTTTCTCTGTGGTTTTATTTGTCTCTTCCTTTCTGGAATTCCAGTCT
>NW_006931991.1:2107-3883 GCF_000298275.1 Orycteropus afer afer
TAGTCATCAGCCACCAGTGCAGTTACCTATGCAATCCTCAGCAAGCAGAAGTGATTCCTAGGTTGCTGCCCAGAACAGAATACCACTTGTATATATTCAAGATGGCCATGCTGTCAGGACAGCTGACAGTCTGCAACTCTATTTGTCTCCTTATTCACTATTTTCATTCAAGTTCTCCTACTAGCTGCTACTAGTTACCAGTTCTCCTACTAGTTAATTATCTTCTTTATCCTTCTCTTTAAAGCTCAGGGCTCCAGGATTATCTTCTGTATCTGTTTCAACTGGGTTCTCATTTCTTTGTTACAGAAGGTCCGTGTAGCTTGTCTATCTATTACTTTTATTTTCTTTCTCTAGTTTTAGAATTTTTCTTTCTTTTTTTATTTTCATTTTCTCTTTCTTTGTTTATCTTTGTGTTTTTTCCTCCATTTTTCTTTTTGTCTTTTCTGTTTTCCCTTTCTTAGGATTTGTGCTTCATTTTTCTGCCTTTTCTTTTCTCTTTTCTTTCTATACTTGTTTTCTTTTTCTTTTCTTTTTTTTCCTGTTTTAATTTGCTTTCATTTTACTTTTGTTGTTCCAACCAGCAGGAGACAGCAACAGTGTCTACATGACCCAACCACATCCACATCTTCTGCTATTCCACACACTGGGCAATTCCCACTACCCACTCTTGCACCACCTGATCAATGACAGATGACAGGCAACATCAGGCAAACTCACCTTCCACTGCTTTGCATGAACAGAGAGCTATGTAAACATTCTCATCCTCTGTCACACCACAATGAGACAGGTGGCTAGTGTCTATGCACTTCTAAACTAGTGAGCAGAGCAGTACATCTGTCTTACTTGCATGGCTATATTAAAACAAAATAATGGGAAAAGAAAATGAAAAACCTGGGTAAAATAAAATCATCAATTAAATACAAATCCAGCAACATTACAATGTTTTGGACACAAAGGACAACATCAGTTCAAACAAAGAAACAAGAGAGGATAGTTCAAACAAATGACCAAAATATAAAGCTAGAAAACCTTCCTAATGAAGAATAGCTTTGGAACTACCAGATAAGGAACTCTAAAGAATTATATTTAAGTGCCTTCAATGGATTGAGAGAAAGATCAAGGAAGATCGACAAAATCAAAGAAAACAGATAAAACCCTAGAAGAATTCAGGAAAATAATGCAAGAACAAGTTGTCAAATTGATTGGAAAATTAGAAATCACACAAAAACACCAAATTGAAAAATCTTTCAAAGATTTCAGAAGTAGATAATACATTGAAAGTGCAAAGGAGTAGAATTGAATGAGTGAAATTGATGACAAATTTCTCAATAATGATCTGTAAAAGGAACAATCAGAAAAAAGAATGAAAACAAAGAACATCAAAGAATTATGTGAGACACCACCAAGAGGGATAAGTTTTGTGAGATCAGCACTCCAGAACATCAACAGACAAAAGAAGCACTGAGAAAATCATCAAATATTTGTTAGAAGAAAACTTTCCCAATATCATGAAACATGAGAAGATACACATTTAAGAAGCTCAATGAATGTCCAAAGAAAATTACAAAGACATATCATAACCAAAACCAAAGACAAAGAAAGAATCCTGGCAGCAGCTCCGACAAAAAAGAAAAAGTCATCTACAAAAGAGAATCAATAAAACTAAGCTCTGATTTCTCAGTAGAAACTATACAGGTGGGTGGCAATGTGATGACATACATAAAATTCTGAAAGAAAAAACCTGCCAACTAACAATTATAAAAATAACAATATTGT
>NW_006931992.1:0-726 GCF_000298275.1 Orycteropus afer afer
ACCCAATGGGGGTTGCTATGAGTCAGAATGTACTCGATGGGATTGGGTTTGTTTTATTTTTAATGTAAAAAAGATCTTAAGCTCTATTTTGGCAATATTCAATTTTTGTTCAGGAATGCTAATCCTACGTTTTAACCACAAGTGTTAAAACTGTGTTCTGTGTTCTTGGTTTGGTGGGCTGAGACATTTTGGGTATATAAATGTTTAGGATTATTATGTCCGCTTGATGAATTTACTCCTTTATCATTATTAAGTGGCCCTCTTTGTCGCTGATTATATCCTTTGCTCTGAAATCTACTTTGACATTAATATAGCATATAGCTATTCTGGCTTTTTTTTCTTTTTAATTAGTGTTAACCTATATTTTTTCCATCCTTTCTACATGACATTGACCACAATTTACCACAATGCAACATCTCCCCTCCTACTTCCTCCTAATAGTTACCTCTTCCCTGTGTCCATCCCTCCATGCCCTCCTGCCCCTTGAGCTGTCTCCCGGTGCATAAGCAGCCCTTCTTTCTCCCATGATTGTTCTCTCCGAGGAGTGTATCTACCTCAGGTAAATGTTCAACTCATATGCCTTTCTTTTGCTCTGCCTCCTGCTCCCAGCCCACTGGAGCTAGAGGCATTTCTTCACTTGGACAGCCGCTGGCTGCTGAGGCTGAGAAGCCCCAAGGTTGACAAAGAAAAAGGCACAGTCCCAATATTACCAAACCACATGGCAGG
>NW_006931992.1:1886-2736 GCF_000298275.1 Orycteropus afer afer
TTGATTAAATTGCATTAATTAAAACAAGTTGGCTGCAGAGCTAAGGGTTAAATAACACACAGACTGTGCTGTGGCCTGTGACCTTACCAAAGTCCTAACATCTTGTAATGCTCCGCCAGGTAGCCTAGGGCTCATTGTTATTTGATGAAAGACTATCTACATATCACCACAAATTATCATGTGTCATTAAACTTCATTCATGGCAGCCTCCATGAGTCATTTAGGAAGCAAACATTGGTTGAGAACTTGCTAGATGCAGACATAATACTGTGCGAGGCACTAGGGTACAAAGATGAATGATACGCGCCCTTTGAACTCACAGAGTTAGGGTGGCAGACATGAGTGAATAATTACTCCCAGTGAGATAATATTTTATATTACAGCTGTGCAAAATCAGGAACTATATACAGTTAAGAATCAGGCACTAAGTTAATCAGAAATTAATCCAGGAGGAGCCTATGAGTAACCAAATTTGATATCAATACATTTATGTACAAAATGCTCATGTACTTTCCTGATGAGATAGGCTGTCACATAGAACCCGGTTACTTTTATTTTATGTGCTGTTCTAATCAGCTTAGTTCTCTCTTGTCTCAGAACACAACAGACGATAGCAAATTAGAATGGTGTTGGAGAGAGGGCAGTCGTTAGATGCGGGTACATTGATGACAATAGTCAGTATCTTGACAGTGAGGCAGGAGAGAGGAAATTTTTTAAAAATAAACTCAGTAACTCGAAAAATTCTTCACAAATTTTTGTAGTGGTAAACAGTTCTGCACACATTATTAAAATTATTACACAGTCTAGTAATTTGTGTTAATGATGACCTTAAATTAGTAGTTTTTAACTC
>NW_006931993.1:0-738 GCF_000298275.1 Orycteropus afer afer
TACCTCCCATGTACCTCTCTATGTCTTTCTCATCCTCAGTGGTGCCATATTGCTCACTCACATTTGGTACATTGCCCTTCTCTTCACGCAAATCAATCCTTATCTCTATCTATCTAACAGCCTTCCCTCCCCTCCCCTCCCACCCCTGGTAACCAACAAAGAAAACTTCTTTCTGTAGATAAGCCTTTCCTTAACTTTTACAATAACAGACTAATACAATGTTTGTCCTTTTGTGACTGACTTATTTCACTCAGCATAATGTCCTCCAAGTTCATCTATGTTATATGGTGTTTTGCAGATTCTATATTATTCTTTAGCGTTGCATAGTCATTCTGTCCCTGGTCTTTGTTCCATATTATTTTTTGTGCTGAGCTCATTATGTTTATGAATCATGTTATCATTTTCTTTGTTGCTGTTGTTTTAGTATATGCTGCTTGTCCTCTTTTGTTATTGTGATGTGATGGTTTATATTTTTCTTTGAGGTTACCCTATGATTTATAATTTTATCCCCAAGTTTAAAACAGTCCATTCTATCTTACAGCTCTCACCATTTAGAAGTTCTGAAACTACACAGTCTTTTCTCTCTTTTTGTTTGTAGTTGTCCTCACTTGCCAATTGATGTCTCTGTTTCCCTGTTTACAATCTTGTAAGCTCATTTTACTTTGGATATCTCCATAGTTGTAGTTTATGGGTTGTGTCATCTTGTGTATTAATGGTCAGTTGTTATTTGCTATTTTT
>NW_006931993.1:2073-3187 GCF_000298275.1 Orycteropus afer afer
TTAATTCTTAGGTCCTACCACCACTCGGAAATCTCCAAGCTGTCTGTGCTGTCAGGATCGCTGCCAGACCGCAGCTCCATATGTCTCCTTTTTTGGTGTTTTCATGAAAATTCTTCTGTTAGTTGGGGTTTAGTCTACTTCTAAATCCTTCCCTTTAAGGCTCAGGGATCCAGGATTATCTTCTATGTCTGTGTTAATTGGTTTCCCTTTTCTTTGTTGAAGAGGGTCTGTGCAGTCTTCTGCCTAGTCCACCATCTTGCCAGATCTCTCTAGCACCATTTATTAAACAAACATTTTCTTCACCATTTAATGGATTTCAGCCCTTTGCCAAAGATCAGCTGACCATAGGTCGATGGATCTATTTCTGGGTTCTTAATTCTATTTCATTGGTTTATGTGTCTGTCATTGTACCAATACCAGGCAGTTTTGACTACTGTGGCTGTATAGTAGATTTTGAAATCCAGCAGTGTGAGACCTCCTACTTTGTTTTTCTTCCTCTATAGTGCTTTGTTTATCCGAAGTCTCTTTCCTTTCCATTAAAGTTAGTGATTGGTTTTTCCATATGCTTAAAGAATGTTGATGAGATCTGGATTGGGATTGCATTGAATGTATAGATTGCTTTGGGTAGAATTGACATTTTCACAATGTTCAATCTTCCTGGATGCAGTATTTCAACATTTTTAAATTTATGAAGGCTTGCTTTGTGGCTTAACATAGGGTCTATCATGGAAAATGTTCCATATGCACTGGAGAAGAATGTATGTTGTGCTGTTGTTGGGTGAAGTGCTCTGTAGATATCTACAAGACCAAGTTGGTGGATTGTAATGTTTAGCTCTTCTGCATCTTTGTTGAGTTTCTTTGAGTTGTTCTATCTTTCAATGAAAGTAGTGTATTAAAATCTCCCACTATGCATGTGAAGTCATCTATTTGGCTTTTCAACTCTTTTAAAGTCTGATTCATGTATTTTGGGGCTCTTTCATTGGGTGAAAGATATTTATTATGGTTATATTCTCATGTTCAATTGATCTTTTCAGAATTATATAATGTCCTTCCTTGTCTCGTATGGTGGTTTTTATCTTAAGGTCAATTTGATCAAAATTAATATTGCTACTCC
>NW_006931994.1:0-3820 GCF_000298275.1 Orycteropus afer afer
TCCTAATAAAAAAAAAAAAAAGATGTATATTTCTCCAGCTCTGGGTTGATGTTAACAGCTTTTCCAGAATTGAGCATACAAGTACTGGCAATAGGGATTTGATACTGTCATTTGAATATGTCTATTTATAGAAAGCATAGTTTACTGGATTGTGTGTTAATCTCTGCCTGAGAAAAGCCTACCTAGTTAACACACACCCAAGACAACAGAAGACTCACACACAAGTAAATTGTGTTCTGGACTTTGGGGCTGCCCTTGCTGTATGCAGAGATTAGGGGTGTTTGTCTGATTCTGAGACACAAGGAATCACTTCAGTCTGGTCAGATTTCATTTTGAATTGCTGTATGTCAAGCCTTTTCACATTACTGATATTGTTTTCTAACCCTGTACAACTCTGTCATGTTGTTGAGGGAGGGTTTCCTTTTGTGCTTAAATTGTCTCTTCCACTTTATAGCTACTGGCTGCATTCTCCAATGCTTTCCTCAGTTAGAGTGTATATCTTTAAATATCGCTAGAAATACTGCTAACCCTAGGCATCCATGTTACTCATTCACTGATTCATTCTTCAGTTCAAACGTTTATTAAGTGTCTTCTAAGCATAGAGATCTATGCTTCATGCCGTGGATACAAAAATAAATATGCAAGGTATTTGTCCTGAAAGAGGCCTCAGTATAGAAAAGGAGACATACACAAAAACAGATCATTAAAATACAGTGAAAAAGACTTTTAAAAAGAGCCTTTGGTGGGTGGGGGAAGGAGGGGTGGATTTCTGGAGGAGCTCAATTTTCTATTTCTAGCAAATCCAGCAATCTTAACAATACAAAGTGTTAGATTCTACCTACTCCAGGATCTAAAGACGGCCCTAGATAAATTCACATCCTCTGTAAAAACCTAACCCAAATCCCAGTGGCTTTTTTGTGTGTGGCTGTGTGTATGTGCACCTGTAGTGTCTGAATTTTTGTCGTTGCACTGTTGATGCTGGTGTTGTGTTGTTTTTGTTAATATGTTCTCTTTTTGCCACATAGATATATGAATTTGATGGCTGCAGTTCACCCTGTATTGACAAAGAAATCCTGGGTTATGTGACAGGCTCCCCCATTGAATCAGATTGATAACCTTAGTTGCCAACTTACCAACAATCAATATCATATGATAACTCAGTGAACAGTGCAATTCACAGTGCCTTCTTGAAACAAATAATTTAAAATAAACTGAATTTTAAACATAGAAATATTTAATAACAAAGATTTCTCAGCCTCAGTACTATTGAATTTCTGGACTAGATAGTTCTTTGTTAAGGGATGTCCTGTGAATTCTAGAATGATTAGCAGCATTTTTGGTTTAACATACTAGAAGCAAGTAGTACCCTGCCCTCCAAGTTGTGATAATTAAAAGTGCCTCCAGATATTACCAAATGTCACTCCAGAGGCAAAATTACTCTCAGTTGAGAATCACTAACCTAGAGCTCCCCAAGCATTTTTGCTAGTGATTCTCAAAACAAATATGACTTGTAGATTGTAGAGATATTGGAATAGTTGTGGTACTATTTGATAGGATTTTTCAACTCTTGATATGGTTCCCAATTGTGAATGGATCTGAGACGAAGATGCAAACTAATAACCATAATTACAGCTATAAATTATTGAGTATCTGAATATTGGCAGCAACTTCAGCAACATTTCCATGATAGTAATATTTACTGAGCAATCAGCATGTGTCCAGTAAATAATTGTTTTATATTCATTCTTTCATTTAATCCTTACAACGATGTAGGTGCTGTTTATACCCTAGTGAGAAGCTGGGGTTTAGAAAAGTTAAAAGGGAACTTCGACTCGAAATAGTAGGCTGAACTGACATAGAAAAATAACATTTTCTATTACAACAAAAATATAGAAATTCTATATTTAATTCTATATTTAATTTAAGGAGCAGGAGTCAAGGCTAAGACCCAAGCCCCCTAGAGCCAGGCAAGGGAGGGACCAGGAGTGGCTGGGGACCACAGAGTGGTAGGTTTAAAGTAGGAATTAGGTAAAAGGAGGGTGCAGATGTTTCCAACATCTAAGGGAGATAAACTTGTCTGTCAGTTGGTCACCTTGTGAGGCTTGTATGTTGCTGCTCATGAGGCTTGAGGCTGTGCCACTGGTGTTTCAGATGCCAGCAGAGTTGCACATAGTGCACAGGTTTCAATGCAACTTACAGACTAAGACAGACTAGGAAGGAGGAGGCCATTGACTTCCAAAAAATTGACCAGGGAAAACATTATGAATAGCAGAGAAATACTGTCTGATACATTACTGGGCAACTTTATGAATAGCTTGGAAACATTGTCTGACACAGTGCAGGAAGACTAACCCCTTAGTTTGGAAGGAACTCAAAATAGGACTGGGAAAGAGCTGCCTAATTAGAGTAGAACCTACTGTAATGATATGGATAAAGTAAGTCTTTCAGGACCTCCATGTGCTGGTGTGGCATGACTCAAATTGAGGAGAAACAACTGAAAACATCCATTAATAATCAGAACATGGAATGTACAAAGTATGAATGTAGGAAAATTAGAAGTTATCAAAAATGAAATGGAATGCATAAAGATTGATATCCTAGGCATTAGTGAGCTGAAATGGACTGGTTTTGGCCATTTTGAATCAGACAACCATATGATCTACTATGCAAGGAATGACAAATTGAAGAGGAATGCTGTGGCATTCGTCATCACAAAAGATGTTTCAAGATATGTCCTGAGGTACAATGCTGTCAGAGATAGAAAAATATCCATATACTTACAAGGAAGACCCATTAATACTATTATTCAAATTTATGCACCAACCAAGAAGCCAAAGATGAGGAAATTGAAGATTTTTCTCAACTTCTGCAGTCTGAAATTGACGAAACGTGAAATCAAGATGTGTTGCTTATCACTGGTGATTGGAAGGCAAAAGATGGAAACAAAAAAGTATCACCAGTAGCTAGAAAATTTGCCCTTGGTGACACAAATAATGCTGGAGATCTCATGATGGAATTTTGCAAAACCAATGACTTATTCATTGGAAATACCTTTTTTCAACAACATGGAGTCTATACATGTGGACTTCACCAGACGGAGTACACAGGAAACAGATTGAATACATCTGTGGAAAGAGGTGATGGAAAAGTTCAATATCTTCAGCCAAAACCAGGCCAGGAACAGACCATCAACTGCTCATATAAAAGTTCAACTTGAAGTTGAAGACAATTAAAACAAGTCCACGAGAGCCAAAATATGATCTTGAATATATCCCAACTGAATTTAGAGACCATCTAAAGAATAGATCTGATGCATTGAACATCAATGACTGAAAACCAAAAAAATTGTGGGATGACACCAAGAGCATCCTTCTTGAAGAAAGCAAGAGGTCACTAAAAAGATGAGAAAGAAAGAAAAGACCAAAATGGATGTCAGAAGAGACTCTGAACTTGCCCTTGAGTGAAGAGTAGCTGAAGCAAATGGAAGAAATGACAAGATAAAAGAGCCAAACAGATTTCAAAGAGCAGCTCGAGCAGGCATAGTCAATTACTATAATTAAATGTGGAAAGACCAGGAGTTAGAAAACTAAAAGGGAAGAAGATGCTCAGTATTTCTCAAGCTGAAAGAATTGAGGAAAAAATTTAAGCCTCGAGTTGCAATAATGAAAGATTCTATGGGCAAAATATTGAATGATGCAGGAAACATCAAAAGAAGACGGAAGGAGGGGCGGAGCAAGATGGCGGACTAGGCAGAAGGATTGCACAGACCCTCTTCAACAAAGAAAAGGGAAACCAATTAACACAGACACAGAAGATAATC
>NW_006931995.1:0-483 GCF_000298275.1 Orycteropus afer afer
AAAAAAGGGAAAAAAAAGAAGAAAAAACAAGCAAACCTGCAATATCAGGGGATAGAGCACTAAGAAAAAAAAAAAGTAGGGAAGGAGAATAATAAATGAAGAAAAAATAGGAAAAATGCAAAAAGAGAAACAAGGAATGGGCTTAATCATGAGAAAAAAGGGGAAAAAGAAAAGGAAAAAAAACTTAAATTTGGGGGGGGGGAGCTGCAGAATTTCAACCAGGCACAGGGAAAAGAAAAAATGCTGAAAATAGGACTTGGTAGGGGAAGATTAAGAATAACAATAAAAAGGACAAAAGTATTAATAATATTAGTTGTTTTAAAACAGACAAATACAGGCAAACTAATCACCGGAAAAAAGAAAGCGAAAAAGAAAAAAATAAAAATAAAAGAAGAGAAAAAAGAAAAAAAAAAAATCGGTGGAGGACAGGGTAGGGCACCCAGGCTCCATCTGAGCACACAGACTGTGATGGAGTTCCTGTGG
>NW_006931995.1:588-3803 GCF_000298275.1 Orycteropus afer afer
AATATCCAAAATAGTCAAGCCGCTTTTTAAACCTTCAAAATGGCAGTGTCCTCCAGACCGGCAAAAGTCCACAGTTCAGCCCACCTTTCTCTGCACCTTCTCCATTTGTTCCCCAGCCACCGTGCACAGTCCTCCGTGCATTCCCTTGCTAGCTGGGTGATTTTTAGGTTAATTCTTAGGTCCTACCACCACTCAGGAATCTCCAAGTTGTCTGTGACATCAGGATTGCTCAGGATCGCTGCCAGACCACAGCTCCACGTCTCCTTTTCTGGTATTTTCACACAAATTCTTCTGCTACTTGGGGTTTAGTCCACTTCTGTATCCTTCCCTTCAAGGCTCAGGGGTTCAAGATTATCTTCTGTTTCTGTGTTAATTGGTTTCCCTTTTCTTTGTTGAAGAGGGTCTGTACAGTCTTTCTGCCTAGTCCGCCATCTTGCCAGAACCTTCCCTAAATATATGGACATTCTTATAACACATACAAATACATATGTAGAAATATTGTCTGCCAGCCTTACAGATGGTCATGGGTGTATTTTCCATTTTGCCTGGACATACCTGATCACTCAGCCTGTCTACGTATATACCCACCTATAGATTAATGTTTGTTATCACTGATGACGCAGTGTTGTGTGTATAAATGTGTTTATCTTTGTTGTCTGTACCTCTTGTGCACCTCCCTGTGTGTTTTTCCTTTTAGTGTTTTTGTCCTGGTCACTCACGTTTGGTACATTGCCCTTCCTTTTACCCAAATCGGTATTGTCTCTACGTATCTAGCAGTGTTTCCTCCCCTGCCCTCCCATGCCTGGGAACCAACAAAAAAAGTTTCCTTCCATATATAAGCCTTTCCTTGACGTTTTTTTTCTTTTTTTAGAATTGTACACACTCACTTTATTACAAATAAGTATAATAATAATAAAAAGTTCAAGCATGACATATATTACAGTAAGACTGGAAACACTGAAGAAAGAGGCGATGAATCATATAAAATTTCCAGCTATTAGAGAAGAGCTTGTTCATAGAGTTTTTAAGATGAATAATGGAAAGTATCAAATTGCTTTGGTATTTAGAATCCATTGACTACATTTAAAAGAGATAAAAATTTTATTTAAATGCCAATATTCATAATATGCTAGAAACCATATGGTTTGTAATTATTTAATCTTAACCTTAGTTGGCAACATCATTTTTTAAAAAAATTTATTGTTATTTGGGTGAAAGTTTACAGAGGAAATTTTCCATACAGAAGCTCATACACATTTTGTTTCATGACATTGACTGCAATTCCCCACAGTCTAACAGCTCTCTTCCCACTTCCTCCCTGTAGTTATCTCTTCCCTGTGTCCTTCCCTCCCATCCACTCCCAGCCCCAACTATCTCGCTGTGCAAACACTGCCCTTCTGTTCTCCCATGGTTGATCATCCCCAGGAGTGTATCTACCTGATGTAAATGCTCACCCCATATGCCTGTCCATTGTTTGGCTGGAAGCCACAGGAGTGGATTCATTCCAGACCTGAAGGGCAACTAGGGGCCATAGTCTCAGGGGTCTCACCAGGTTCTGTCAGACCAGCAAACCTGGTCTTTTTTTTTTATGATTTTGAGTTTTGTTTCACATTGTTCTCCCTCTCTATCCAGGATCTCCTGCACCTATTCCCCCTCCAAGTGGTTGACAGTGGTGGCCAGGCACCGTTTAGTTCTTCTGATCTCAGGGTCTTATAGGCTGAGAATCACATGGTCTACTAGTCCCGTGGACTAATTGTTTCCATGTATCTTTGGTTTTCTTCATTCTTCTTTGCTCTGGATGAGGAGAGACCCATTGTTGCATCTAGATGGCCGCTTGCACTTTTAAGACTCCAGTCAGTTGCTACTCACCAGGGTAGGATGTAGAACAATGTTTTTGTGTAGTATGTTATGCCAGTTGAGCTTGATGTCCCCTGACCATGGTCCCGAGCCCACAGGTCCAACTACTCACTCCCTCAGGGTACCTGGCTGTGGCCAAGAAGCCACCACAATCTTGCCCCTTGTCAGCTCTCCTATACAACCAGACATTCTTACAACACATACAAACACACATGTAGAAACATTGTCTGCAAACCCTATCTGTGGTCATGGGCACACTCTCCCCTATCTAGACATACCTGATCATTCAGCCTGTCCACCCTTATATACACCCATAGATCAATGTTTGCGATCACTGACAACACAGTACTGTGTGTGCAAAAGGGTTCATCTTTGTTGTCTGTACCTCCCATGCACCTCTCTGTGTCTTCCTCTTCCTCAATGCCACTGTGTTGATCACTCACATTTGGTACATGTCCTTCTCTTCACCCAAATCAACACTTGTCTCTACCTATCTAACAGTGGTCCCTCCCCTCCCTTCCCACTCCTGGTAACCAACAAATATAATTTGCTTCCATGTATAAACCTTCCTTGACTTTTTACAATAATGGAGTAATACAGTATTTGTCCTTCTGTGATTGACTCATTTCACTCAGCATAATGTCCTCCAAGTCATCCACATTATATGGTGCTTTGCAGATTCTACGTTATTCTTTAGGGTTGCGTAGTATTCCATTATGCATACGTACCACAGTTTGTTTATCTATTCCTCAGTTGATGGACACTTAGGTTGTTTCCATCTCTTTGCTGTTGTGAATAGGGCTGCAGTGAACATGGGTATGCATATGTCTGTTTGTGTCCTGGCTGTCAAGACAATGATAGTTTTAAAGAAAAATTTTAAAAGACAAATCTTTAAAAACTGAGCTTAAGATTTGTTATATTTTTAAACATGCGTCAAGAAATAGAGCATTTCCCCCACTTCATGTTTTAATTTTATTTTTTTTATTTTAAAAGCTTGTTTTACATTCAATGTAACGCATACATTTAGTTTCACTCCCCATTTGCTATGTCAACCCTAATCCAGTCTCCTCCCCTCCCTGCCCAACAACCCTCCCCCTGTACCCCTCATATTTATGTACTCCTGTTTGTCCTGCATTTCCTCAGTTTGAATGTTGGTCCTCTGGTGCCCCCTGGTCCATTGCTCTAAGGGATGTATTACCATAGAGTATGTGGGTGCATCATCCTGGGTTGAGTGGTCTGCATGTACATCTTGTTAACTATTGGGCTGAGAGTCTGCCCCTGGGGGTGCATTTTATTCCAGGTGCCAAATGTATTCCAGGGCCATAGTACTGGGGGTCTCATCAGACATCCTCTGACCA
>NW_006931996.1:0-1298 GCF_000298275.1 Orycteropus afer afer
GGTGGCTGCGATGATGGGCTCAAGTATAGCAGGGATTGTGGGGCTGGCGCGGGATCGGGCAGTGTTTCGTTCTGGTGTGCATGGGGTCGCTATGAGTCAGAAACGACTTGACGGCACTTAACAACAACAACAACAACAATCCTTATGATTTTGCCTCTCTAGAACCACTCCTGGTACCAAATGTGTTAGACTGGGTTCTCTAGAGAAGCAAAACCAGTAAAGTTTATATAGAAAGAGAGAGAGAAAGAGAAATTTATCTTAGGAAAATGGCTCACACACATAGAAGCTGGCAAGTTCCAAGTTCTTAGAACAAACGTCAAGCTGGAGAGTTTTCCTGACTCATGCAGCTACAGGGGCTGACGAGCTCAAGGTTGGCAAGCAGTATACTGGCTGTTGACTCCAACGATGATGAATCCAAGATCTCTAGGCCAAATGGTAGATTGTTCGCTCATGGACAGTTGTAGGCAGCACAACAGAATCCTGATCCACAGAAGAGTGTCTTTTTTCCCAGGATGTCCATAAATATACTGGAATCAGGCCACACCCCTAGGAAAACTCCCTTTCAATGGATTGACTGCTCAAAACATATACATCTGACCCCATCATGGGAACAACCACATCACAATTACTTAAACCACACAGACCTGTGGTCCAGCCAAATTGACACACAGCTCCAACTATCACAATCCTTGCTATGTTTCAGCCCATCATTGCAGCCACTGTGTCAATCCATGTCATTGAGGGTCTTTCCCTTTTTCACCGACCCTCTCCTTTAGCAAGCATGATATCCTTCTTCAGGGAATGGTCCCTTCCAACAATATGACCAAAGTAGTTGAGATGAAGTCTGGCCACTCTTGCTTCCAAGGAGCATTCAGGCTTCACTTCCTCCAGAACAGATTTGTTCCTTCTTCTGGTTATTGTTGTTGTCGTTGTTTTGTTGCATCGAGTTGGACCTGACTCATAGAGACCCCTCCTTGGGTTTCAGAGGTGGTATGACTACAAAAGTAGATTGCTCAACCTTCCTTCTGAGGAGTTGCTGGTGGGTTTGAACAGCCAGCCTTTTGGTTAGCAATCAAATGGCTTAGGCACTACACTACCAGAGCATGATATTTTGAGTATTCTTTGCCAGCACCATACTTCAGAGGCATCAACTCTTTTTCTGTCTCCCTAATTCACTGTCCAGGAGCTCTGGTAGCATAGTGCCTAAGGCACTTGACTGCTGACCAGAAGGCTGGCGGTTCAAACCCACCAGCCACTCCTCGGAAGGAAGGTTGGGCAATCCTACTTCCGTAGTGATA
>NW_006931996.1:3319-3852 GCF_000298275.1 Orycteropus afer afer
TTGAATGGGCAAAGGAGCAGAATTGAATCAATGGAAGACAGAATTAGGGAGATTGAAGGCAAATACCTGAACACTTCTTTGGAAAGGGATAAATTAGAAAAAAAAGATCAAAACAAAATGAAGAAAGCCTAAGGTTCATGTGGGATAACATCAAAAGGAATAACCAAGGTGTAATTGGAATTCCAGAGCAGGAAGACACAAATAAAACCACAGAAAAAACTGTCAAAGATTTTTTGGAAGAGAATTTTCCTGGTATGATGAAAGATGAGAATATATCCATTCATAAAGTCCAATGAACCTGAAATAGGATAGATCCCAAAAGAAAATTACCCAGACATATCATCATCAAACTTACCAAAACCAAAGATAAAGAATCATGAGAGCAGCACAGAAAAAACAAAAAGTTACCTACAAGGGGCAACCAATAAGAATAAACGTGGATTTCTCAGCAGAAATTATGTAGGCAAGAAGACAATGGGATGGTATATATAAAACACTGAAAGAGAAAAATTTCCAACCAAGAATTATGTACC
>NW_006931997.1:0-571 GCF_000298275.1 Orycteropus afer afer
ATCTTGGACCCCTGAGCCTTGAAGGGAAGGATATAGAAGTGGACTAAACCCCAACTAGCAAAAGAATTTGCGTGAAAATACCAAAAAAGGAGACAGACAGAGCTGCAGTATGGCAGTGATCCTGAGTGATCCTGGTGGCACAGACAGCTTGGAGATTCACGAGTGCTGGTAGGACTTAAGAATTAACCTAAAAATCATCCCTGCTAGCCAGGAACTGCATGGAGGACTGTGCACGGTAGCTGAGGAACAAACAGGGAAGGTGAAGAGAAAGGTGGGCTGAACTGTGGAATTTGCCGGTCTGGAGAGCACTGCCATTTTGAAGGTTTATTTTGAAGATTATTTTGGATATTTAAAGAGACAGCACTCTCGGAGATTCCTGAGGCTTAAGAACAGGTTCTGCTTTCCAGAAACCCCAAGGACACTACAGACCCACAAGACTGAAAAGGCCATTGATAAAAAACCACCAAGAAGAATCTGAATCACCCTTGGCTGCTCTTCACAAACAGTTAACAGAGATCTAAATACAACAATGCCACAATGCCTCGGAAACAAAAGACCGTAACAGTCCACA
>NW_006931997.1:2886-4420 GCF_000298275.1 Orycteropus afer afer
AAAGAAGGACATTATATAATGATTAAAGGATCAGTTGAACATGAAGATATAACCATAATAAATATCTATGGACCTAATGAAAGAGCCCCAAAATATATAAATCAGAGTTTAAAAGAGCTGAAAAGTCAAACAGATGACTCCACAGTCATAGTGGGAGACTTTAATACACCACTTTCTTTGAAAGTTAGAACAACTGGAAAAAATCTCAACAAAGATGCAGAAGAGCTAAACAATACAATCCACCAATTTGGCTTATAGACATCTATAGAGCACTTCACCAAACAGCAGCACAATATACATTCTTTTCTAGTGCACATGGAACTTTTTCTATGATAGACCATATGTTAGGCCATAAAGCAAGCCTTCATAAATTTAAAAACATCGAAATACCGTAAAGCATCTTCTCAGATCATAATGCTATCAAATTAGAAATCAATAATAGGAAGATCAACAAGAAAAGACTAAACATATGGAAACTGAACAACACCCTCCTTGAGAAAGACTGGGTAAGAGAAGAAATCAAAATTGAAATTCAAAAATTCCTTAAATCAAACTAGAATGAAAACACAACATACCAAAATCTTTGGGACACAGCAAAAGCAGTGATCAGAGGCCAATTTATAGCAATCAGTGCACACATCAGAAAAGAAGAAAGAGCCAAAATCAAGACTTTAAACCAGTATCTCCCACAATTAGAGAAAGAACAGCAAGAAAAGCCTGCAGTCACCAGAAGAAAGGAAATAATCAAGATTCGAGCAGAAATCAATGAAACAGAAAATAGAAGGGTTGTAGAAAATATCACTAAGACCAGAAGTTGGTTTTTTGAAAAGATCAATAAAATTGACAAACCACTGGCAAATTTAACAAAGGAAAAGAGGGAGAGAATACAAATAACACGAAGAAGCAAAATGGGTGACATCACTACAGAATACTGAAATAAAAAGGCTAATATCAGGATACTATGAAGAACTGGTAGCATAGTGCCTAAGGCATTTGACTGCTAACCAGAGGCTGGCGGTTCAAACCCATCAGCCACTCCTCGGAAGGAAGGTTTGGTAATCTACTTCCAGTGATACCACCTCAGAAACCCAAGGAGGGGTCGTTATGAGTCGGGTCTGACTCGATGGCACATAACAACAATAACAACAACATGAAGAACTGTACTCCAACAAATTTGAAAATCTGGAGGAAATGGACAGTTTGCTAGAAACACACCACTTACCTAAACTAAAACAGATTGATGTGGAAAAGTTGAACAGGCCCATCACAAAATAAGAAATTGAACAGGTCATCAAAAAATTACCAACTAAAAAAGTCTTGGCCCAGATGGTTTCACTGGAGAATTCTACAAAACATTCAGAGAAAAACTGACACCGATCCTACTCAAACTATTCCAAAACATAGAAAAGGATGGAATCCTCCCTAACTCATTTAATGACGCAAGCATAACCTTGATACCAAAACCAGGCAAAGACATCACTCACAAGGAAAACTACAGACCAATATCCCTCATGAATATACATGCAAAAATCTT
>NW_006931998.1:0-710 GCF_000298275.1 Orycteropus afer afer
AGATCCATATTTGTACCCATTCCAAAGAAAGGTGATCCCAAAGAATGTGGAAATTATTGAACAATATCATTAATATCGCATGCAAGTAAAATCTTGCTGAAAATAATTCAAAAACAGTTGCACCAGTACATTGACAGAGAATTTCCAGAAATGCAAGCTGGATTCAGAAGAGGACGTGGGACAAGGGATAGCACTGCTGATGTCAGATGGATCTTGGCTGAGAGCAAAGAATACCAGAAAGATGTTTACTTGTGTTTTATTCACTATGTAAAAGCATCTGATTGTGTGGATCATAACAAATTATGGATTATATTGAGAAGAATGGGAATTCCAGAACACTTAATTGTGCTCATGAGGAACTTGTACATAGACCAGGAAGCTGTTGTTTGAACAGAACAAGGGGATACTGCATAGTTTAAGATCAGGAAGGGAATGTGTCAAGCCTGTACCCTTCCACTGTACTTATTCAATCTATATGCTGAGCAAATAATCTGAGAAGCTGGACTATATGAAGAAGAACGTGGCTTCGGGATTGGAAGAAGACTCATTAACAACCTGCAATACGCTGACGACACAACTTTGCTTGCTGAAAGTGAGGATGACTCGAAGCGCTTACTGAAGAAGATTGAAGACTACAGTCTGCAGTATGAATTACACCTCAATATAAATAAAACAAAAATCCTCACAACTGGACCTAGACGCAGCATCAC
>NW_006931998.1:1665-2542 GCF_000298275.1 Orycteropus afer afer
ACCTGGGCTTGATTTCCGGCCAATGCACCTCATACATGGCCACCGCCCATTTGTCAATGATGGCCTGCCTGCTGCTAGGCTGCTCCTCAGGTTTTAGCAGAGCTTCCAGACTCAGACAGACTAGGAAGACGTCTCAGTGATCTGCTTCCAAACAATCAGCCAATAAACAGCTTGTGGACAGCAGAGGTCTGATCCTGTTGTGCGTGGGGTCACTACGAGTCAGGGACTCACTGGACTGGAGGGCAGCTAACAACAACAAACCCGCTCAGGAGCCCCAAGAGGAGGAAGGTCAAGAAAACAGAGCCAAGATCCAAGTTCAGGGACCCCAGCTGAGTGATAAGGAACTCTGGTGGCACAGCGGTTATAGCATTCGGCTGCTAACCAAGTATTCAGTGGTTTGGATCCACCAGCCACTTGGCAGGAGAAAGCTGAGAGGCAGTGTGCTCCCATAAAGATTTGTAGCATTGGGATCCCCTCAGGGCAGTTCTTCTCTGTCCTCTAGGGGCACTGTTGAGTCGGAATCGACTCCATGGCAGTGGGTTTGGTTTGGGCTTTGCTTCCCTAGACTGACAGCCTTGGAAACCCTCTGGGGCAGTTCTACTCTGTCCTCTCGGGGTGCTGTGAGTCAGCATTAATTTGATGGCAGTGGGTTGTGTTTGGTTTACCTGAGTGCTTTGTTGGTACTGAAATTTATATCCAGCACTTGCCAATCAGAGAATCATATACTTCCAAATGCTAAATATCATTGTTCTCCAGGGTGGTTCTGAAACCTAACTGTGCATCATAATCACCCCGAGAGGATATTAAAAAGGCCCAGGGGAGGGGATAAATATTGTTGTTGTTGTTATGTGCCGTCGAGTGGGCCCCAACTCATAGC
>NW_006931998.1:2897-3948 GCF_000298275.1 Orycteropus afer afer
TACTCATTTTTGCATCGTACCACCTGGCACTTGGAAGCAGCTTAGCCACTCTGTTGGATGAAGGACTAGAAGGGAGAAAAAGCACATGAACTATGAATAAACAGTGAATAAACTGAGTGAATAAACTGGGGGCTTTGTAAACAGCACCCGTTCTTGGAAACTTGATTAAAAAGTTCATGACTGATGGAGGGGCTTACTCAGCCCACTCTGTGGTTCCTGCCTTTGAAGTCTCAGTTTGATTAAAGCACGTTTGGCGAGGCGAGGAACAATAACTTTCTGAGATGTTGGGATGATGTGGCAGCACAGAGCCCTGCAGGGAGCAAGCAATTCCGGTGACGACAATGACGGGTCTCTGTGAATGGAGAGGCTGCCCCGCGAGCCTATGTCAGGGCCAAACATCTGACTGCCAATAATTACATTCTGTCCTTGTTTCATTCCTTCTCATCTTTTGCTTCTGGGTCCAGAGCGTTCCCCAAACTGCCAGGCTTGAATGATCTAAAAAATTAGGCTGGGCCTGTTCCCATGGTGCTGCGGCCCAAGGAATAGACAAGGCTCCTTCGCCGCGGAAAATGGAAAAGAGCAGAGGTCATCTTCCCACCCACCGAGTGACTCTGCCCAGGCTCATCGGCGGTGGACCAGTGCTATTCCATCGGAAAACATGAAGGGATGGCACAACTGAGGCCTGACAGAGTGAGTTCAAGTCACAGCTCTGCCCCTGCCCTGACAAGACGCTGTTCTTGTAAGATGCCCACGAGGATTAGGGCAGACGAAACAGAAGCAAGCAACACAGCAGAGTGACGAAAGCAAAGGCCCCTCCCCACTCACCACCTGGATGACCCTGGACACGTTACCTAACCTGCCCAGGACTCAGTTTCCTCACCTAGAAGCAAGCATTAAAAACAAGACAAATCTCATTGCCATTGAGTTGATTGCAACTCATAGGCGATCCCCACTGGGTTTTCAAGGCAGTAAATCTTTACATAAGTAGATTGCCCCATCTTCCTTCTGTGGAATGGCTGGTGGGTTTGAACCACCAACCTTCTGGTTAGCA
>NW_006931999.1:0-1531 GCF_000298275.1 Orycteropus afer afer
TCTTGTAAGGTTGGTCTGGTTTTAACAAATTCCCTTAGTTTCTGCTTATCTGGAAATCTCCTAATTTCCCCGTCATATTTGAGGGACAATTTTGCCGGGTATATAATTCTTGGTTCAAAATTTTTCTTTCAGGGTTTTGTATCTACCATCCCATTGCCTTTTCACTTACATGGTTTCTGCTCAGAAATCAGAGCTTATTCTTATTGGCTGTCCTGTGTAGGTAACGTTTTGTTTTTCCCGTGCGGCTTTCAGGATTCTGTCTTTGTCTTTGGTTTTGGTGAGTTTGATGATGATGTGTCTTGGTGATTTTCTTTTGGGGTTTGTTGGCTTCCTGAATGGATATATTCTCATCTTTCATCATATCAGGGAAGTTCTCCTCCAGCAAATGTTGGACAAATTTCTCAGTGGTTTTGTTTTTCTCTTCCTGTTCTGGAATTCCAGTGACACGTAAGTTATTCCTTTTGATGGTATCCCACATGATTCTTAGGCTTTCTTCATTTGGTTTTGATCTTTTTTTTTGATCGATCCCTTTCCAAAGAAGTATTCAGGTATTTGTCTTCAATCTCATTAATTCTGTCTACTCTTTTGTCCTTTCAATGTGTTATCTATTTCTGACAGTTTTGTATTAATCTTCTGGATTTCTATCTGTAGATTTAGAATCATTTCTAATATTTCATTTATTTTCTCATTTTTTTCTTGTATTTTCATCCAAAATTCTTCTAGGGCTATTTCTGTGTTTTCCTTGATATATCTCTTAATCCTTTGAAGATACCTAAAGATAATTCTTTTGAATTTCTTATCAGAGAGTTCCAATGCTGCCTCTTCCTCAGGGATGTGTTCTGGGTCTGTATCTTGCTCCCTTGTTTCTCTTACTTTATCCTGCTTCTTTGTGTGGACTGTGATGGTCCGTTGTCTCCGAGACATGTGGCGTTGTTGTATTTATATCTCTGTTAACTGTTTGTGAAGAGCAGCCAAGGGTGATTCAGGCTCTTGCTGGTGGTTTTTATCATTGGCCCGTTGGTGGAGAAGGAGGTAGTGGTTCTCGCTCAGTAAGTGAAATTGCATTAGGTGTGAGTGTAGTTGTGTCTTATGGGGACTGTTGCTGTCTCCCACTCAGTTAGACAAAAATTACAATTGAATGACGATCAAAAAACTAAAAGCACATGGACAAAATACACACCGTGTAATCACACAGGAAGAGTAACCAAAAAAAGAACAAAGGGAAAAAGAAGAAGCAGAAAACCTGCAATATTTGGGGATAGGGCACTAAGAGAAAAAAGGTAGAGAAAGAGAATAATGAAGAAAAAAAAAATGGGAAAAATGCAAAAAGAAAAACAAGGAACGCCGTTAACCACGATAATAAAGGGGGAAAAATTAAATTAAAAACAAAAGAAAAAAAAAATTTTTCAACCAAGAACAGGGAAAAGAAAAAAAGCTGAAAACTAGGACCTGGGAGGGGAAGACTAAAGAATAATAGTAAAAAGGACAAAAGTGTTAGTAATAATAGTAGTTTTGAAACAGACAAATACAA
>NW_006931999.1:4281-4759 GCF_000298275.1 Orycteropus afer afer
GGTATTGATTTCCTTATTTTTTTTTCAGCCATCTCTTTGCTGGGGTAGAGGAATCCACCTGATTTTTGGATGTTGATGTTGTATCTTGCCACGATGCTAAATCTCTCAACTAGTTCCAGTAGATTTTTGACTGAGTTTCTTGGGTTTTCCAGGTATAGGATCATATCATCAGCAAATAGGGATAGTTTGGCCTTTTCCTTACCAATTTGGATGCCTTTGATTTCCCTTTCTTGCCTTATGGCCCTGGCTAGGACTTGCAGTACAGTGTTGAATAGAAGTGGTGATAGCGGGCATCCTTGCCTGGTTTCTGTTCACAGGAGGAATGGTTTCTGTCTCTCTCCATTGAGTATGTTGGCTGTTGGTTTTGCATGTTGTTGTTGTTGTTGTTTGCCTTCGATTCGGCCCCGACTCATAGCGACCCCTCCTTGGGTTTCCGAGGCAGTATCACTACGGAAGTAGGATTGCCCAACCTTCCTTC
>NW_006932000.1:0-955 GCF_000298275.1 Orycteropus afer afer
TTCTACACGCTTGTGAGCCATTTACCTAAGATAAATCTCTCTCTCTCTTTCTCTCTCTATAAATATATATATACACTTTGCTGGTTTTTGTGTTTTTCTAGAGAACCCAATCCAACACACACAGCATCCACTATCACAGCAACATGCAAGTCACCACAATACAATAAACCGACAGACAAGTGGTCTCAATGATAGGATAATATCTATAGGTCTACAAGGAAGACTAGTTAATACTATTATTCAAATTTATGTACCAACCACTAATGCCAAAGATAAAGAAACTGAAGATTTTCACTAACCTCTGAAGTTTGAAATTGACCAAACATTCAATTGAGATGAACTGATAATTACTGGTGATTGGAATGCAAAAGTTGGAAACAAAGAAGAAAGATCAGTAGTTGGATAATATGGCCTTGATGACAGAAATGAAGCCAGGAAACACATGACAGAATTTCGCAAGACCAATGACTTACTCATTGCAAATACCCTTTTTCAACAACATTAACAGTGTCTATACACGTGGACCTCCCAGATGGAATACACAAGGATCATATCATCTGTATTTGTGGAAAGAGACTATGGAGGCACTGGAGAAGCTCAATATCATAAGTCAGAACAAAGCCAGGAGACAATTAAGGAAATGCTCCCATGCAAGTTCAATCTGAAGCTGAAGAAAACTAGAACAAGTCCACAAGAGCAAAAATACAACCTTGAGTATATTCCACCTGAATTTAAAGACCATCACAAGAACAGATTTGACGCACTGAACACTAATGATTAAAGACCAGACAAATTGTGGGGTGCCATCAAAGACATCATACATGAAGAAAGCAAAAGGTCATTGAAGAGACAGGGAAAAAAAGAAAACACCAAAACAGATGTCATAAGAGACTCTGAAAATTGTTCTTGAAAGGAGAGTAGCTAAAGCTAAGGGAAGAAATGACAAGACAAAAGA
>NW_006932000.1:2805-3448 GCF_000298275.1 Orycteropus afer afer
ATGGGTGGTGGACAACTGTGAATAAGAATTCATAAATCACAACAAAATTTCTTTTAAACGCCCTTTTATCTATCTTGTCCTCTTCTTTCAGTAACCACAGCTCTTCTCCTCATAATCCATAAACAACCCTTTTAGTTCTCCCCTCTATGGTTTATGAAGCCCTTATTACTATTCTATGGTTCAAAACTCCAACAGCAAGTCTGAAGAAGGCAAAACTGTTTCCAGAGTAGGAGAAAAGTCTGAAGCAGACTAAACTAGACCTCTTTTTTGTCAAACAAGAGGGAATTCATACATTAAACATTTTTTATCTATTTACAATAAGATTTTCTAATACTCTAACCTCACTGCCCCTTCCTTAGCATCAGTACCACCTACAACTATTACCATTGTTGTTAGTTGCCATGGAGTCAATTCCAACTCCTAGAAAACCCCATGTGTGTAGAACTTCTCCATTGAGCAAGGCTGTGACATTTCAGAAGCAGATCCCTAGGCCTGTCTTCCAAGGTACCTGTGGGTGGATTCAAACTATTAACTTTTCAGCTAGTAGTCAAGATCTTAACTGTTGACACCATCCAGGAATGACCACTACAACTATTACCCATTGCCACAGTGTCAATTCTCATGACAACCCTATCGGATAGAG
>NW_006932001.1:0-762 GCF_000298275.1 Orycteropus afer afer
TGTGGTTACATATGTACATACCAAACCAAACCAAACTCACTGCCATGAGACAGATCCAACTCATAGCAACCCCTCCTTGGGTTTCTGAGGTGGAATCACTATGGAAGTAGATAGCCCAACCTTCCTGACAAGGAGTGGCTGGTGGGTTTGAACCACCAACCTCTGGTTAGCAGCCATACGCATAAGTATATACATGAGCGTGCATGGATGTATGTTCATATATATAATAAAGCAAATAGAGGACACTGTTACGGATAATTCTTAGACATAACCAAACATCTCATAGGTTTGGATTTCTGGGTTTGAACCCTTAGGACTATAGTCTCATGGGACAACTCAGTCAATTGGCATAATATAATTAAAATGCTTACATTTTACATCCTAGTTTGGTGATTAGCATTTGAGGTCTTAAAAGTTTATAAGTAACCACCTCAGATACAACTATTTATTTCCTCTCAGATGGAGCTAAACAGAAAGAAGTAAACTAAACTCAGAGGAAAAATGAGTCTACAAAACTGTCTAGTTCTATGTTCTCTAGAGAAGCAAAACTAGTAAAGCCCATATATATACATATACATGTATATATATACAGGGAGCTCTGGTGTCATGGTGTCTAAGGCATTTGACTGCAACCATAAGGCTGGTGGTTCAAATCCACCAGTCACTCCTCAGAAGGAAGATGGGGCAATCTGTTTCATAGAGATACCACCTCAGAAACCCAAGGAGGGTTGCTATGAGTCAAACTGACTCGACACCAGTGAG
>NW_006932001.1:3257-3941 GCF_000298275.1 Orycteropus afer afer
GCAGTCAAATGCCTTAAGCACTACACCACCAGATCTCATGTGTGTGTGTGTGAGTGTGTGTGTGTGTGGTTAAAGCACTCAGCTACTAACCAAAAGGTTGGCAGTTCAAATCCACCAGTGGTTCCATGGGATATATATACTGGTGATTGGAATGGGAAAGTTGTAAACAAAGAAGAATTGGTTGCTGGAAAACATGGCCTTGGTGATGTAAATGAGGTTGGAGAGTGCATGAGAAAATACTGCAAGACCAATGACTTACACATTGCAAATAGCCTTTCTCAATGACATAAACAGTGACTACATACTTGAACCACACCAAATGGAATACACAGCAATCAAATTGACTACATTAATGGAAAGAAAGGATGGGAAGCTCAGTATCATCAGTCAAAACAAAGCCAGGAGGCAACTTCAGAGCAGACCATCAGTTGCTCATATTCATGTTCAAACTGAAAATGAAGAAAATTAAAACAAGTTTAGGAGAGCCAACATACAGCCTTGAGTATATGCCACCTGAATTTAGAGACCATCTCAAGAATAGAATTGACACATTGAACAGTAGTAGTGACCACACCTTTTGTGGGGTGACATCAATGACATCATACGTGAGGAGAGCAAAAGATCTTTAAAAAAAAAAAAAAAAAACAGGGAAAAAGAAAATACCAAAATGTCACAAGAGACTCT
>NW_006932002.1:0-1525 GCF_000298275.1 Orycteropus afer afer
ATCATATGATCTGGAAATAGGGATAGTTTTCTTCTCCCTTACCAATTTGGATGCATTTTCTTTCTCTTTCTTGCCTTATTGCCTTGGCTAGGACTTCCAATACAATGTTGAATAGAAGTTGTGATAGAGGGCATCCTTGCCTGGTTCCTGTTTACACAGGGGATGCTTTCATTCTCTCTCCATTGAGAGTAATGTTGGCTATTTGTTTTGTATATATGCCCTTTATTATGTTGAGGAATTTCCCTTCTATTCCTATTTTTCTGAGTTTTTTTTAAGTGTTGGATTTTATCAAATGCCTTTTCTGCATTGATTGATAAGATCATGTGGTTCTTTTCCTTTACTTTATTTATGTGATGGATTACATTGATTGTTTTTCTAATGTTGAACCATCCTTGCATATCTTGTATGAATCCCACTTGGTCAGGGTGTATTATTATTATCATTTTTGTTATAGTGTTAGATTCTATTGGGTAGGATTCTGTTTAAGATCTTTATGTCTATATTTATGAGGGATATTGGTCTGTAATTTTTGTTTTTAGTGGTGTCTTTGCCTGGTTTTAGTTATCAGGATTATGCTTGCTTCATAAAGTGAATTTGGGGGTATTCCATCCTTTTCTCTATTCTGGGATAGTTTGAGTAGGATTGGTATCAGCTCTTCTCTGAATGCTTGGTATAATTCTCCAGTGAACCTGACTGGGCCAAGATTGACTCATTTTTTTGGTAGTTCTTTTATGACTTGTTCAATTTCTTCTTTTGTTATGAGTCTGTTCAAATGTTCTATCTCAGTCTGTGCTAGTTTAGGTAAAGTGTGTTGCGTGTTTCCAGAAATCTGTCTATTTCTTTTTTATTTATTATTTATTTATTTATTATCGTGATTTGGGTGAAAATTTACAGAGCAAATTCCCTTTCCATACAGCAGTTCACGTACAGTTTGTCTCATGACATTGACCACAATTTACCACAATGCAACAGCTCCCCTCCCACTTCCCCCGATAATTACCTCTTCCATGTGTCCATCCCTCCATGCCCTCCTGCCCCCTGAGCTGTCTGCCTGTGCATAAGAAGCCCTTCTTTCTCTCATAATTGTGCTCTCCAAGGAGTGTATCTACCTCAGGTAAATGTTCAACTCATTTGCCTGTCTTTTGCTTGGGTGGAAGCCACAGGTGTGGGTTCAATTCCAGACCTGATGGGCAGCTAGGGGCCATAGTCTCAGTGGTTCCACCAGGCCCTATCAGCCCAGCAAACCTGGTCCCACTGCCCTTTTTTTTCTCCAAATGATTTTGAGTTTTGTCCACATTGTTCTCCCTCTCTATCAAGGATCTCCTACATAGATCCCCTTCCAAATGATTGACAGTGGTAGCCGGGCACCATCTAGTTCTTCTGGTCTCATAGTCGTATAGGCTGCAGATTGGATGGTGTACCATTTGCTAGGACTGATTATATCCATGAGATTGATTTTGGTTTTCTTCATTCTTCTTTGCTCTGGATGAGGAGAGACCCATCATTGCATCTAGATGGCAGCTTG
>NW_006932002.1:3255-3964 GCF_000298275.1 Orycteropus afer afer
CTGCTTGAATATCCTCCTTGGTGAAGTGTCTATTCATGTCTTCTGCCCATTTTTTAAATGGATTGTTTGTCTTTTTGTTATTGAGGTGTTGGAGTTAGAAATCTATTTCTTTTAAGGTTTCAAATGCTGGAGTATAGTTCTTCATTAAAATTAAAAAAAAAAAAAGCCCTCACTCTGTTGAGTCAATTCCCCAGTTCTTCATAGTGTCCTGATATTATCCTTTTTTTAAATTAGTTTTGTTGTAATGTCACCTGTTTCATTTTCTTATTTGTGTTAATTGCATCTTCTTTTCCTTTGTTAAATTTGACAGTATTTTGTTGATTTTATTACTCTCTTCAAAGAAGCAACTTTTTTTTTTTTTATCACTATCTATCTTAATAGATAGAAGGATAGATGGATGGATGAATGGATGGACAGATGGACAGATGGACGGACAGACAGATAGATAGATAGATAAAAAGACAGAGGTAGGAAAAATTACTCTAGAAGGAAAGGTGGGTTTATTTCTCACAAACTCTTACTGGAACAAATTATCCAATTTTACCTAAATGATAAAATAAATAGATTTCAGTGTTTCACACTGTGAAATGTTACCTTCAGTTCCAACTTAATCATCTCTATATCCTCTTTTTTTTTAATGCATTTTATTGAAATATAATTTATTTACAGTGAAATACACAAAACTAAAGTGACATGCGTCAATGCTTTT
>NW_006932003.1:0-862 GCF_000298275.1 Orycteropus afer afer
ACCTTGGAATGGAGGCCTGGGGATCTCCTTCATTGAAAACCCTGTGGAGCGCAGTTCCACTCTGACACACATGGGGGCGCCGTGAGTCGGAATCAAGTGGATAGCAATCGATAATTCTAATCCATACTTTTTAATATGAAATATATCGAAGGGACCAAAACAAGTTCGACATTTTGCGGGGAAACTTCACCTCAGCTCTGAAACTGTCTTTAGGATTGCAGGAATAGTTGTAAAAACGAGAAAATTTAGGATCAGTTATGATTCTGTTGGGAAATCAGCATCAACATTCATCTTAGCAGTTCAAATGACAACTCTGAAAAAGCTGAGGTCTTTACATTGAATTCTTTTCACTTAAGTTTTGCGTGTCCTTTTGCAAGTACAAATTAGACTCAGCTTTCAGCAGAATGTGCGTAGCTTAGGGTTAGTCTCTTTCTACTTTCATTGTCTCTGCATGGAAGACACCTTAAAACATTCTATAGAGATTTAAAGGAAAAAACCAACACAATCAGCTCTATTGTTTGGCTATACGTGGGGAATACATAATTACAAACCTGCAGCCAGGCACCAAAGGTGCTCTGGTGGCGCAGTGGTTAAGGCATTTGACTAGTAACCAAAAGGTTAGTAATTTGAGCCTGCCAGTCACTCCACAGAAGAAAGATAAAGCAGTCTGCTTCTGTAAAGATTTACAAGTGGGGGTCGCTATGAGTTGGGATTGACTTGATGGCAATGAGTTTGAGTTTGGGTTTTTTTTTTTTTTTTTTTTCCCTGCCAGCAAAACTGCACGACCTAATATTCTGATCCCCAAATCAGATGACATTGGCGGTCCCCTGACCTGAGATACTGGATGGAATGTTTGAAGCTG
>NW_006932003.1:2991-3430 GCF_000298275.1 Orycteropus afer afer
AGCAGTCAAGTGCCTTAGGCACTATGCTACCAGAGCTCCTAAGTTAAGGGCAGTCATATTCAAAAGAAAAAGAGAAAGAGAAAGGATTTCATTGCTGGTAACTTCTGACTGTAAGTCTCTGTCTCTCGTCAGTCAGAACATTCTTTTCTGAGCAGGAAAGTTTATTTGAGTTCAAAGTCACAGCAAGGATTGCCCCCACGAATGCAGAGAGTAGGCTGGGAGCCCAGCCATCCTCCCTCCCTGTCTCGCCTTCCCTAGGCTTGCCCTTCAGGTGAGGTCTAATGCGTGTGCCATGCAGCGGCAGGAAAGGCACAGGGATGGCAGACACAAATCTCCCTGCATCATTTACAGGTGGGCTAGCGCCTCTGAAGGTGGAATTAAAGGTGTTTTCAAGAGCTGGGAGTGGCTGTGGTCCAGGGCTAGAATCCTCACCTTCCAA
>NW_006932004.1:0-1579 GCF_000298275.1 Orycteropus afer afer
GGGCAATCCTACTTCCGTAGTGATACTGCCTCGGAAACCCAAGGAGGGGTCGCTATGAGTCGGGGCTGACTCGACGGCACATAACAACAACAACAACAAGGCTAATTGCATGAATTTATCACTATAAAGATGGCTTAATCATAACTTTATTTTATTAAATTTTTAGTAATGCAGTCTATGTGAAACAGAAAGTGGATTCTGGGCAGACAGTTGAAAAAATTGACTAGGAAACTTAATCTTTACTTTAATATCTCATGTCCAGCTCGTTCTCTTATTTGAGAAGAAGTAATTACTAGCAAAATATAGGCTACTATCATCTCTGGTGGGAGCTCTGGTTGTGTAGTGCCCAAGGCATTTGACTGCTAACCGGAAGTCTGGTGGTTCAAACCCACCAGCCATTCCCCGAAAGGAAGGTTGAGCAATCTACTTCCATAGTGATATTGCCTCAAAAACCTAAGGAGGGGTCTCTATGAGTCAGATTTGACTCAAAGGCAGTGTTTGGTTAGTTGGTTGGTTTACCATCTCTGGTGGTGTAGTAGATAAAGCATTTGACAGCTAACCAGAAGGTCACTGATTCAAACCCACCAGCTGCTCCTTGGAAGGAAGATGGGGTGATCTATTTCTGTAAAGATTTACAGCCTTGGAAACCCAATGGGGGTCAGTTGATGGAAATTACTTGGTGGTAGCGAGTTTTTTTTTTTCCTTTAATTATGAATTTGAAAAACAACCACCACTACTAAATAAAAAATAATTCATTCTTTATGATGATAGTCTGTCAGTGAGTTCCTGAAATTTTGTCTGCCACTTTTTATAAAAATAGTAAAATTAACAATATTTGGAAGTGCAGAATGAATTCATCAACATAAGAGATCTGTGTCTCTATATGTTTTTAAGTGACCTAGATAAATACAATATAAACTGAATCAGGAATAAAATGAAGAGAAAAATACATTTCCCCAAAGAATACATATAGCATAATAATCTTTTTTATAAAATTACAACTGAGACCAAAGAACATAGATAAAATCAGGAGCTCTGGTGGTGTAGTGCCTAAGTCATTTGACTTCTAACAAGAAGGTTGATGGTTCAAACCCACCAGCCATTCCTCGGGAGAAAAATTGGGCAATCTAATTCCATAGAGATACATCTTGGAAACTCAAGGAGGGGTCACTGTGAGTCAGATCCAACTCGTCAGCAGTAAGCTTTTTTTTTTTAATAGATAAAATGATATTATAAGGAAAACAAAATATTTGGAGTACTGATTGCCTTGAGGAACAGGAGGCAGATAGATGGGATGGAAGAAGGAAACATGATTAGACAGAGGTAATTGTCAATTCTACCTCTCATGCTGGGGATGATTTCATGAGTGTTTAGGACACTAACAGTAAGTAAGCAAATAAACTGATTCCTGCCTAAATAAAGCAGTTTTTGCAGTGACCAATCCTACTGTATGTCATGAACCAACTGTTAAAAATTATCCAGTAGTGTGTAACTGAACTAAAAATTATTTAGACTAAAACCAAAATCATTTCACAGATAATAAAAGAAAACGATCAATGAGATTCCATTTAACCAGATA
>NW_006932004.1:2819-3868 GCF_000298275.1 Orycteropus afer afer
TTATATATATAAATTTACTACCATGGAGTCTGGTCTGACTCATAGTGACTCCTCCTTGGGTTTCTAAGGCAATATCACTATGGAAGTAGATTGCCCACCCTTCCTTCCGAGGAGTGGCTGGTGGGTTTGGACCACCAGCCTTCTAGTTAGCAGTCAAGTGCCTTAGGCACCATGCCACCAGAGCTCCCATGGCTTTATATGGATAGCTCAAATGATATATTCAATTATTACAGGTAAGAATTCAGAAAACAATCAAAAGTAAAGATACATCTATATTACAAACCTTGCAAACATGATGTTTAGGATACCAATAAATACTCCATGAACTGCTGAAAAATGACCCCTCCTTGGGTTTCCAAGGCAGTATTTCTACAGAAGTAGATTGTCCAATCTTCCTTCTGAGGAGTGGCTGATGGGTTTGAATCTCCAGCCTTCTGGTTAGCAGTCAAGTGCCTTAGGCACTACTCCACCAGAGCTCCCAAAAAGTTTAAGTGAAGCTCTAAATAAGTAAGTAAACTTAAAGTAATAATAAGTAACAAAAAGCAATGGGTTATTTTTATCCTTATGCTAGTCGAATTTAATCAAAGTTTGAAATATTTATGCTGTAAAGACAGCCACCAGAGAATGTGAGTTGTAGGGTTTTTATGCAGATGAAAGCAGCTAAATGAAAATGTACCATCATTGCTTCTAGTTGCAATGAAGTCTTTCAATTTGGAGGTCATGAAATGTTCATCCTGGAAGAATAAAGTCTCCCATGATTTGCTGATTTCATATAACTCAAAGATAAACCCTTAGATATCTTTCTTTGATGGAAACAGAATCCAAAGTAGATTAATATATTTTGCCAAGCCCCAAAGAGATGAAGGTGTTTTTTAGTGAATACAAATACACAAGTTCAAGCAAACCAAAATAAAACCTCAGTACAGTAATTCTGGGAGCTCTGGTAACAGTACCCAAGGCATTTGACTGCTAACCAAAAGGCTAGTGGTTCAAACCCACCAGCCACTCCTCAGAAGGAAGGATGGGCAATCTACTTCTGTAGTGATACT
>NW_006932005.1:0-1803 GCF_000298275.1 Orycteropus afer afer
TTTTTTTTTTTTTTTAATCTTTTAACAGTGATTTGTAGTTTTACTGCACAAAGTAACCTCTTTGGTTAAATTTATGCCTAGGTATTTTATTCTTTTAGATGCTATTAGAAGTGGAATTGCTCTCTTAATCTCCCTTCCTGATTATTCACTGCTGTGTACAGAAACACTACTGATTTTTTTGTGTTGATCTTGTACCCTGCAACTTTGCTGAATTCCACTGATAAGATTTTAGGGGCCAAATATATGTGTTGGGGAGAAAATGCAAGCTGATGAATACCTTGCAGATCCATTTGGTGGCGGAGGGCTCCTACAGAATATGTTGCAATGCTAAGCAGAAACTCAAAAAAATAAAATAATAATAACTCACTGCTGTCAAGTTGGATCAACTCCTAGCAACCCCTCTTGGGTTTCCAAGGCAGTATCTCTACGGAAGTAGATTGTCCAGTCTTCCTTCAGAGGAGTAGCTGGTGGGTTTGAACCACGAGGCTTCTGGTTAGCAGTCAAATGCCTTAGGCACTATGCCACCAGAGCTTCCATGTGGAATATGTGGATAGGTATTTAGGTGAGGACTTTCAAGGAGCAATGCCAGGTTTGGCAAATCTGACTTCTTTCTATTTTCTTTTGCAGTCAACTTTGACCATTTTCAGATTCTGCGGGCCATTGGCAAAGGGAGTTTTGGAAAGGTAAGAATGATGTTTGTTTTTTAATTTTTTAAAATTTCATCAACAAAATGTAAAAGTCCAGGTTGCTGGGCTTGTGTGTATGTGTCTGTTTGTGTGTTGGCTGCTAGGCACTGGGAATTTTCTCTTCGACAGAAAGATTTGGATTTGTCAATTTTGAAATATGGAAGGAAGTCTAAATAGTTTCCGTTGGATATGCTGTAATTTTGTTCTGAAAATTAAATTACCCCGGCAGCCCTGGTGGAGGTAAATTACAATGGTAATTATTTCAAGATTGCTGATGCCATTTCTTCCTTGCAAATCTAAATGACAGTGGAAAGAACCCACACATTTCTCAGATGGCCAAAAGCAGCTCTTTCCAGAAACACGGGCGTTTGTTGTTTGGCCAGCTTGCGGTTCTGAGCATGAGCCTTTTCCATGAAAGGGCATATAGAGAATGAGGAAAGGGCAGGAGTTTTTAGAATGGAAAAAAATGGTTTCCTGCCTTCCCATCCCCATAATATACTCAAATAATTGCTTTGAATATATTATGGATTAAATGGTAGCCTCACAATATGTTTTATAATCCTAACTCTTACCTGTGGATATAATCTCCTTTGGAAATCTTTTTTTTTGTTGTTGTTTTGTTTTTAAATTATGATTTGGGTAGAAGTTTACAGAGCAAATTCACTTTCCATACAGCAGCTCACATCCACTTTGTCTCATGACATTGACTGCAGTTTCCCACAATGCAACAGGTCCCTTGTCATTTCCTCTCCATAGTTATCTCTTCCCTGTGCCCTTCCCTCCATGCGCTCCTGCCCCCTGAGCTGTCTCCCTGTGCATACACAGCCCTTCTATTCTCCCACGATTGTTCTCTCCAAGGAGTGTATCTACCTCATGCAAATGTTCAGGTCATATTCCTGTCCTGGAAGCCACAGGAGTGGGTTTGATGCCAGACTTGAGAGGCAGCTAGGGACCATAGTCTCAGAGGTTCCATCAGCTCTATCAGACCAGCAGACCTGGTTTTTTTTTTTTTTTTTTTAATGTTTGAGTTTTATTCCACATTGTTCTCCCTCTCTGTCCAGGATCACCTACATAGATGCCCCAGGATCTCCTACAGAGATCCCCCTCTGGGTGGTTG
>NW_006932005.1:3298-3927 GCF_000298275.1 Orycteropus afer afer
CACAGAGCAAACAAGCACAAGAGGGGAAAGACAGATGCCACATGGACATGGCCAAAGAACCTAAGAACGCTGAGAAAAAATGCTCTAGAGGCTGAGACGAGGGTGTTCCCTGCAGTTGACACAGCTCAAGAGCCTTCCTCGGGAGCTGTGCCCTGGCTCAGATTTCTAGCCTCCTGAACTGTGAGAAAATAAATTTCTGTTCACTAAAGCCACTCACTTGTGGTACTTCTGCTACAGCAGCACCAAGAATTAAGGGGTGGAGTGGAAGGAACCCTGATTCAGACTTCAAATCTATGATGCCTTTTCGGTACAGGGCAGGGTTCATTGGGTGCTCAATTTTTGTTTTCCTAGTTCTTTAATATAAAAATTTCCAAATACATAGCAGGGCTGAAAAATTTTTACAGTAAACTCCTGAAGCTACTACCTAAATTAAACAATTAATATTTTACCAAATCTATTTTATAAAACACCTATCCCAACCTATTCATGCTTACCATTTTCATGACACATTGTTTACTTCGATTATGTCTGTGTTTTATGTTTGATGTGAACTTCTGGAGGAGAGCATATAGTTAGGTCTTGCTTTACCCTGCCTGTCAGTTGGTGTATTTAGTCTGTACACAGTTGTT
>NW_006932006.1:0-493 GCF_000298275.1 Orycteropus afer afer
TATTCAATCTTTTTGCTGAGCAAATAATCCAAGAAGCTAGTCTACATGAAGAAAAATGTGGCATAAGGATTGGAGGAAGACTCATTATCAAACTGTAATATACAGATCACACAATCTTCCTTGCTAAAAGTGAAGAAGACTTAAAGCACTTATTGATGAAGATCAAAGACTACAGCCTACAAAATGAATTATAATTCAATGTAAAATAAAAATTCCCACAACTGGACCAATAAGCAAATCATGATAAATGGAGAAAAGACTGAAGCTGTCAAGGATTTAATTTTATTTGAATTCACAACTTCCAGTTTCTCAGATTATTTGCTCAGCATATAGATTGCATAAGTGTGGGGAAAGGATACAACCCTGATACACCCTCTTCTTGATTTTAAACCATGTAGTATCCCCTTGTTCCGTTCAAACGACAGCCTCCTAGTCAAAGTATAGGTTCCTCAAGAGTACAATCAAGTGTTTGGGAATTCCCATTCTTCTCAAT
>NW_006932006.1:2293-2891 GCF_000298275.1 Orycteropus afer afer
TTGACTTCTTCCTTCCCAATTTGGATGCCTGTGATTTCCTTTTCTTGACTTACTGTCCTGGACAGGACTTCCAGCACAATGTTGCATAGAAGTGGTGATAGAGGGCATCCTTGCTTGTTTCCTGTTTGCAAAGGGAATGGTTTCAGTCTCTCTGTGCTGAGAATAATGTTGGCTGTTGGTTTTGCATATTTATCCTTTATTATGTTGAGGACTGTCCCTTCTATTTCTGTTTTGCTGAGAGTTTTCATCAGGAATGGGTGTTGGATTTTATCAAATGCCTGTTCTGTATCAATTGATATGAATGTGGTTCTTTTCATTTTGTTTTATTTATGTGACGAATGACACTGATTGTTTTTCTAATGTTGAACCATCCTTGCATACCTGATATGCACCCCACATAGTCATAATATATATATAATATTTTATTATATATTATATAATATATTATATATATATTTTATATATTGTTGGAGTCTACTGGCTAGGATTTTCTTGAAGATTTTAGCATCTATATTCATGAATGATGTCAGTCTGTAGTTTTCCTTTTTAGTGACGTCTTTGCCTGGTTTTTGTATCAAGGTTATGCTTGCTTCATAAA
>NW_006932007.1:0-1092 GCF_000298275.1 Orycteropus afer afer
TTGGCAATTATTTTCTTTCATGCTTTTTTTTTTTTAATATGTCATCTCATTGTCTTCTTGTCTCCATGGTTTCTGCTTTGTCTTATTGGCTCTCCTTTGTAGGTAACTGTTCATTTTTCTTGAGCTGCTTTCAGGGTCTTTGGTTTGGGGAAGTTTGATTATGATATGTCTTGGTGATTCACTTTTGGGATCTATCCTGTTTGGAATTTGTTGAGTTTCTTGAATGTATATCTTATTGTCTTTCATGATATTAGGGAAGTTTTCTTCGAACAAATCTTCAACCATTTTCATGGTGTTTGTTGTTGTTGTTGTTGTTTGTCTTTTCCTGTTCTAGAATTCCTAACACATGTAAGTTACTCTTCTTGATGGATGATGTCTCAAATAAATCTTAAGCTTTCTTTATTTCTTTTGTTCTTTTTACTGATTGTTCCTTTAATGGATTAGTATTAAGAAATTTCTCTTCAATCTCACTACTTCTATCTTCCATTGATTCAATGCTACTGCTTTTTCCTTCCAATATGTTATCTGCTTCTGGAATTTTAGTATAATCTTCTGGATTTCTATTTGCTGTGTTTTTTTTCATGGTTTCTAATTTTCCATTTATTTTATCAATTTATTCTTGCATAGTGTTTTTAAATTTTGTCTGTGTTTTCCTTGTTTTTATCTGTGAGTCCTTGCACTTTTTCTCAATCATTGAAGGTACTAAATATAATCCTTTTGAATTCCTTATCAGGTACTTCCAGTAACATTTTTTTCCTCTGAAAGATTTCCTGATCCTGTATTTTTGTCACTTGTTTGAGCTTTCTTGTTTTGTTTTATTATGTGATTTGAAGTTGTCTGTTGTCTCTGAGACATTGAAATGTTATCATATTGATTTATTGGTTATATATTGGCTTGCTTCACCCTGACTTTTTGTTTTAATATATCTGGGCAACAGGGCAGATGTGTTACTCTGGTCACTAGTTTTGGCAACACTGAGGCACTCACCACCTGTCTATGGGTGGATTTCATAGTGGGTGGGAGTTTGGGTGCAAGTCTCTGATCACTGATCTTGCACAGCAGCTGAGGACAGGCTGGGTGGGTGTTGTCCAC
>NW_006932007.1:2022-2692 GCF_000298275.1 Orycteropus afer afer
TTTTTTTTTTTTTTGGTTTATTGCCTTTCCCTTCACCCAAATCGACACTTGTCTCTTACCTGTCTAGCAATCCCCCGCTTCCCAGTAACCAACAAAGGCATATTCCTTCTATATATAAAACCTTTCCTTGACTTTTTACAATAGCAAACTAACACAATACTGACCTTTTGCTTTCTTCATGTATGATGTCCTTGATGTCATCCCACAACTCATCTGGTTTTATTTACTAGTGTTCAATGCATAAAATCTACTCTCTTTTTTTAACCATTGATTTACATATTCTTAGGCACTCTGGTGGGATAATGCCTAAGGCATTTGACTGCTAACCAGAAGGCTGGCAGTTCAAACCCACCAGCCACTCCCCAGAAGGAAGACTGGGCAACCTACTTCTGTAGAGATACTGGCTCAGAAACCCAAGGAGGGGTTGCTATGAGTTGGAACCAACTCAATGGCAGTGAGTTTTGTTTTGTTTTTATTTGAAAATATTTGTTTTAGTACAGTGAAATGAAATTTTAGAGGCACTGGATATAACTGGTTTGGATATCATTAGTTTATTACAAAAGAGAACAGGGAGATTATTTACATGATGAAAGATTTCAGAACTCCAGTGGAATGGGCAGCTTTAGGAGATGCCATTTTAATAGTGATTTCAGTCTAGACAATTCCCAAG
>NW_006932008.1:0-3427 GCF_000298275.1 Orycteropus afer afer
GGGTTTGAACCGCCAGCCGTCTGGTTAGCAGTCAAGTGCTTTAGCCACTATGCTACCAGAGCTCGTCAGAGTTGACTAGATAGCAGTGAGTTGGGTTTGATTTGATTTATAGTCTATTAAGTGTGCAATTGTTACCGACCAAAGTGGGTCCCTACCCGGTTAGCAGTCAGGCCAAAAGAGTTTACACACAGATACTGAGAGGAGAGAAAATTATTTATTCCAAAGCAGCAGTGCAAGGAGTTAGGGGTAGTTAGTACCCAGATCCCAATCTTAACTCCCTGAGAGGCCATTGAAACAGAGTTTTTGTAGGTTTCAGGAGAGTGGGTTGTGCATATTCACAAAAGGTTGAGGAATTTGGGGTGTGAACTTGAAATGCATGATGGATGAGTCACTAGTTTCTTGTTATCAGCTGATGGGGTGTGGGCAGAGGGGAGAGGGTCAGCAATTAACTTTTGTTCCCTTATGTCCTTGGGCCAGAGCTCATTTACAAGTTGTTTCTAAAACATTTCTATTGTCCATGGCCAGAGCTTATTTACAAGTTACATCTAAAATGCTTTTAGCAAGTCTATATCATCTGCAGGAAGGAATGTTTTCCATTCAGTTCTTTAAGGAACTGAATACTCATCTGCCTGGGGTGGGAAAATAGTTGGGGGTAATCCAGTTTACTTATTCCCCTGGGGGGGGTCTTATCAAATTATCTGTCTTAACCAGGGTGGGGGAAATAGTTGGGGGTAATCCAGTCTACCTATCTATTCCCATCCAGGTGCCAGGGTGGAGGAAATAGCACTCGGTTTCACAATGGTATGAAAAATTTGAAATATAGTGAGAATTACCGAAATGTGATGCAGACACAAGTGAGCACATGATTTTGGAAAAATTTTACCAATAGCCTTGATCAACACCAGGTTGCCACAGATCTTCAATTTGTAAAGAATGCAGTATCTGTGAAGTACAGCGAAGGGAAATTCAATAAAATGAGGTATGCCTGTGTACCTTGACATTAGAAGAAAGGTCGTTGGATTTTATCATAGATGTAAGTATAGGAATGTAGTCTAGAATACAAGGTATATGCTGCATTAAGTTGAAGTGCTTTTCATGGTACCTGGAAGTCACTTAATGAATATTAGCCATTGTTATTTTCCTACAAAGTCATTTTCAATGGTGACAGTACAATCTTCCTAACAACCTTGTGATTAGATTCTACTATTATCTCTATCTTTCACAAGAGAAAACTGAAAATTCAAGAGGATGGCTATTCTGGTTAGACTGGTTAAGCAGAATCCAGAAGCAGCTTATCTGACTCCAAAATCAGGCTTTCAGCCAGTATGCCCAGCTATGTTTTTAAAAAGAAAATGTCAAGGTATGTAAAGATGTTATTACATGGAAAAAAAAAACTTACAAAATAATGATATAGAGTTGTGTGAAAAGTGTATGTGTGAATGTGTGTGTGTGTGGCTGTGTGTGCTTCTAGACAGTTAAATGTAAATGCATGAAAGTCCAGTGGAGAGATTAGAGCAGAAATTAGGAGCTAGTTTATCTGGCTTCAAAGTTTGGCTCAGCCATTTTCTAATGGTATTAGCAGTGTTGTTTCTCTATACTTCACTAACAGCCAGTGTCATATTACCCAACAACAGGGTGCAATGCAGTGAATTGCTTGGTATGGCCCTTCCAACCATGGTCTTTGTGATTCATCTGGGTGGGACTATGCAAACGTGAGGCACCTATAGCCCACCAAGGAGACTGGATGTTGTTGTTGTGTTGTTATGTGCCCTCTATTCGTACCTGACTCATAGTGACCCCTCCTTGGGTTTCTGAGGTGGTATCACTAGGAAGTAGATTGCCCAACCTTCCTTCTGTGGAGTGGCTGGTGGGTTTGAACCACCAGCATTATGGTTAGCAGTCAAGTGCCTTAGGCACTATGCTACAGAGCTCTTAGGAGACTGGATAGCATGCTAATAATGTAAATTTGGTGTGTGGCACCCTTGTAGGACTGTTGCTGTTGTGTGCTCTTGACTTGGCTCTGACTCATGGCGACTCTATGTACACCAGAACAAAACACTGCCTGGTCCTGTGCCAGCCTCATAATGCATGCTATACCTGAGCCCATAGTTGCAGTCACCATGTCAATCCATCTCCTTCAGGGCATTCTTCTTTTTTGCTGATCCTCCACTTTACCAAGCATGATAGCCTTTTTCAGCGAATGGGCCCTTCTGACAACATGACCAAAGTAGGTGAGATGAAGTCTGGCCATTGTCACTTTCAAGGAGCATTCTGGCTACACTTCTTCCAGGACAGATTTGTTAGTTCTTCTAGCAGTCCATGGTACTTTCAGTATTCTTCACCAACACGACAACTAAAAAGCATCAACTCTCCAGTCTTCCCTGCTCATTGTCCAGCTTTCGCATGCATTGTTGTTGTTGTTGTTATGTGCCATCGAGTCGGCCCTGACTCATAGCGACCCCTCCTTGGGTTTCCGAGGCAGTATCACTATGGAAGTAGGATTGCCCAACCTTCCTTCTGAGGAGTGGCTGGTGGGTTTGAACCGGCAGCCTTCTGGTGAGCAGTCAAGTGCCTTAGGCACTATGCTACCAGAGCTCCTTTCACATGCATAGGCACCAACTGAAAGACCATGGCTTGGTTTTAGTGCACTTTGGCATAGTGCTTACGGTATTTGACTGCTAACCAGAAGGCTGGTGGTTCAAACCCAGCCACTCCTCAGAAAGAAGATTGGGCAATCTACTTCTGTAGAGATACCACCTCAGAAACCCAGGAGAGGTCACTATGCATCAGATTCAAATCCACAGCAGTGAGTTTGGTTTTTTGGTTTGGTTTTTAGTCTTTAAAGAGACATATTTGCTCTTTAGCACTTTAAAGATGTCTTCTGCAGCAGATTTGCCCAGTGCAATATGTCGTCTAATTTCTTGACTGCTGTTTCCATTGGTGTTGGTTGTGGAACAGAGTAATATGAAATCTTTGACAACTTCAATCTTTTCTCCATTTATCATGATGCTGCTTATTAGTCCAGTTGTGAGGATTTTCTCTTTCTTTATGCTGAGTTGTAATCCATACTGCAGACTTTAATTTTCATCAGTAAGTGCTTCATGTCATCTTTACTTTCAGCAAACAAGGTTATGTCATCTGCACATCACAGGTTAATGAGTCTTCCTCCAATTCTGATGTACTGTTCTTTTCCATATAGTCCAGCTTCTTGGATTATTTGCTCAGCAAACAGATTAAATAAGTATGGTGAAAGGATACAACCCTGATACACTCCTTTCCTGATTTTAAACCTTGCAGTATTTCCTTAATCAGTTTCAACAACAGCCTCCTGGTCTATGTGTAGGTGCCTCATGAGCACAATTAAGTGTTCTGGAATTCCCATTCTTCTCAATGTTATCCATAATATGCTGTGATCCACATAGTCAAG
>NW_006932009.1:0-648 GCF_000298275.1 Orycteropus afer afer
AGAAAAATGTGGCATCAGGATTGGAGGAAGAATCATTAACAACCTGAGATACACAGACGATACAACTTTGCTTGCTGAAAGTGAGGATGACTTGATGCACTTACTGATGAAGGTTGAAGAATGCGGTATGCAGTATGGATTATGTCTCAATATAAAGAAAACAAAAATCCTCACAACTGAACCAATGAGCAGTGATAAATGGAGAGAAGATTGAGGTTGTCAAAGAATTCATGTTGTTTGGTTCTACAATCCATGCCAATGGAAGCAGCAGTCAGGACATTAGACGATGTGTAGCACTGGGAAGATCAACCACGAAGGAACTGTTTCAAGTGCTGAGGAGCAAGGATGTCTCCCTGAGGACTAAGGTGAGCCTGAAACAAGCCATGATATTTCCAATAGCCTCATGTGCATGTGAGAGCTGGACAGTGAATAAAGAAGACCAAAGAAGAGTTGATGCTTTTGAGTTGTGGTGCTGGTGAAGAATGCTGAAAGTACCATGGACTGCTTAAAGAACTAACAGATCTGTCCTCAAAGAAGTACACCTGAAATGCTCCTTGGAAACGAGAATGACCAGACTTCATCTCACCTATTTTGGTCATGTTGTCAGAAGGTACCATTCCCTGGAGAAGGATGTCATGCTTGGTAGGG
>NW_006932009.1:1638-3801 GCF_000298275.1 Orycteropus afer afer
TAATTGTGTTTTCAGGCCATTCCTTCATTCTATCAAGCCAGCTGCTTCAGGATGATGGGGAACATGGTAAGACCAGTGAATTCTATGAGCATAAGCCCATTGCAGCACTTCATTTGCTGTAAAATGAGTCCCTTGATCTGAAGCAATGCTGTGTGGGATACCATGATGGTGGATAAGGCATTCTGTAAGTCCACGGATGGTAGTTTTGGCAGAAGCATTACATGCAGGGAAGGTGAATCCATATCCAGAATAAGTATCTATTTCAGTAAGAACAAAATGCTGTCTTTTCCATGATGGAAATGGTCCAATGTAATCAACCTGCCACCAGGTTGCTGGATGATCACCTTGAAGAATGGTTCCATATTGCAGACTCAGTGTTGGTCTCTGCCTCTGGCAAATTGGGCACTCAACAGTGACGGTAGCCAAATCAGCCTTGGTAAGTGGAAGTCCATATTGCTGAGCCCATACATAACCTCCATCCCTGCCACCATGACCACTTTGTTCATGAGCCCATTGAGCAATGACAGGAGTAGCTGGGGGAAGAGGACGGCTGGTTTCCACTGAACGTGTCATCCTATCCACCTGATTGTTCAAGTCCTCCTCTGCTGAAGTCATCTTTTGGTGGGCATTCACATGAGACACAAATACTTTTAGTCCTTTGGCCCATTCAGAGAGATCTATTCACATACCTCTTCCCCATACATCCTTATCCGCAATCTTCCAATTATTCTCCTTCCAAGTCCCAGACCATCCAGCTAAGCAATTAGCCACAACCTATGAATCCATATATAATCTCACATCCGGCCATTTCTTATTCATTGCAAAGTGAACAGCCATATGCATGGCTTGAAGTACTGCCCATTGGGAGTATTTCTCCTCACCACTGTCCTTTAAGGAATTCCCAGAAAGGGGCTGCAGTATCACTGCTGTCCATGTTCATGTGGTGCCTGCATATCGCGAAGAACCATCTGTAAACCAGGCACAAGTTTTCTCTTCCTCAGTCAATTGATCATAAGGAACTCCCAATAAGACCATAGGTGTAGACTGGGACAGGGAAGGTAATGTGACTGGAGTTGAGACCATAGGCATTTGGGCCACTTCCTCATGCAACTTACTTGTGCCTTCAGGCCCTGCTTGAGCCCCATCTCTGATATACCACTTCCATTTAATGATGGAGTGCTGCAGTGCACGTCCAACTTTATGACTCTATGGGTCAGACAACACCCAGTTCATGATGGATAGCTCAGGCCTCATGGTCACTTGGTGGCCCATGATTAGACGTTCAGTCTCTACTAAAGCCCAGTGACAAGCCAAAAGCTGTTTCTCAAAAGGAGACTAGTTATCTGCAGAGGATGGCAGGGCTTTGGTCCAAAATCCCAAGGGTCTACATTGTGATTCACCAATAGGGACCTGGCAAAGACTCCAAACAGCATCTCTATCTACTACAGGCACTTCAAGCACCATTAGATCAGCCGGATCATATGGCCCAAGTGGCAGAACAGCCTGCACGGCAGCCTGAACCTGTTGCAGAGCCTTCTGTTGTTCTGGGACTCACTCAAAACTAGAAGCTTTGCGAGTCACTTGATAAATAGGCCGCAGCAACACACCCAAATGAGGGATAAGCTGCCTCCAAAATCCAAAGAGGCCCACTAGACTTTGTGCCTCCTTTTCACTTGTGGGGGAAGCCAGATACAATAACTTATCCTTACTTTAGTAGGAATATCTCAACATGTCCCACACCATTAGACCCCTAGAAATTTCACTGAGGTGGAAGGTGCCTGAATTTTTGTTGGGTTAATTTTACAATCTCTAGCACACATACATCTCACCAATAAGTCTAGAGTCATTGATACTTCTTCTTTACTAGGTCAAGTCAGCATAATGTCATCAATATAATGGACCAGTGTGATGTCTTATGGAAGGGAAAGGCAATCAAGATCCCTACAGACTAAATTATGACATAGTGCCGGGGAGTTGATATACCCCTGAGGAAGGACTGTGAAAATACACTGTTGGCCTTGCCAGCTGAAGGCAAACTGCTTCTGATGGTCCTTTGAAATTGGTATCAAGAAAAAGGCATTGGCCAGATCAATAGCTGCATACCAAGTACCGGGAGATGTACTAATTTGCTCAAGCAATGAAACCACATCAGGAACAGCAGCT
>NW_006932010.1:0-3637 GCF_000298275.1 Orycteropus afer afer
TCCATGCAGTCCCTGGCTAGCAGGGTGATTTTTAGGTTAATTCTTAAGTCCTACCACCACTCAGGAATCTCCAAGCCGTCTGTAACATCAGGGTCACTCAGGTCGCTGCCAGCAGCTCCGTATGTCTCCTTTTTTGGTATTTTCACACAAATTATTCTGCTAGTTGGGATTTAGTCCACTTCTGTATCCTTCCCTTCAAGGCTCAGGGGTCCAAGATTATCTTCTGTGCCTGTGTTTATTGGTTTCCCTTTTCTTTGTTGAAGAGGGTCTGTGCAGTCCTTCTGCCTAGTCCACCATCTTCTCTTTCTTCTCTTTTGATGTGTGTATTTATTGCTATAAATTGGCCTCTGACCACTGCTTTTGCTGTGTTCCAAAGATTTTGGATGTTGTGTTTTCATTCTTGTTTGATTCAAGGAATTTTTTCATTTCATTTTTTATTTCTTCTACTACCCTGTAGCATATAGTTCTTTAATCAGGACAGCCTCTTCTCATCAGTGCCTCTCTTTGGCTTTCAGCCTCTTGGCTCCATGGCCCCTTGGCTATAGGCAAGAGCGACAAAGTTCTTTTAGCTCTGACAGTAAGTACATAGCAGCACCACACTCCAACAATAAGCCTTGGCCTGAAGGCACTTAGCTTTCTCACTCTATGGGTCCAGAAACCCACTGTGCTGTCCGCTGCTAGGTCTGTTGCTATTTTTTCTCTGCTCCTGCTTCTCACCATCTCTTGCTATCTCAGCAAAGTGTTATAGCTCTATCTCTGTCTCCTGCGTTGAGGAGGTTTAGTACAGAAACTTTGTACCCAAGAACAAGCTTCATTCCTGATTCTTCTTTCTTGAAGATAGTGAGATCCCCTTTTCTGTTTATTTTAAACCTAATGAGATGGCAAATCTGACCAATCCTCACCTTAGGATTCCATACAGCTTATTTGCATGGTCTCACTCCCCACAAGGGTGCCATGCACCTTGTTTGTATTATTAGCTATCCAGTCCCCTTGTTGGTCCACAAGCCCATATTTGCATAGTCCTACCTAGTCATCTTCTGGGAGCAACAAAGACCATGGCTAGAAGGGCTGTACCAAGCAATTCATTGCACTTCAGTACCTGTTCCAAAGAGAGGTGATCCAACAGAATGCAAAAATTAATTAAATAATATTATTAATATCACATACAATTAAAATTATGCTGAAGATAATTCAAAAGTGATTGCATTTGCACATCAACAGGGAACTTCCAGAAATTCAATCTAGATTCCAAAGAAGATGTGGGACAAGGACTATCATTGTTAATTTGAGATGGGTCTTGGATGAAAGCAGAGAATACAAGAAAGATTTTTACTTGTGTTTTATCTACTATGCAAAGGCATTCAACTGTTGTTATTTTTGTTAAGTGCCATTGAGTTGTCTCCAACTCATAGCAACCCTATGCATAGCAGAACGAAACACTGCCCTGTCCTGAGCCAGCTCCATGATTCTTACTACACTTGAGCCCATTGCTGCCTCCACCATGTCAGTCCACCTCATTGAGGGCCTTCCCTTCTTTTGTTGACCCTCCATCTTACCAAGCATGACATCCTTCTCCTGGGAATGATCCCTTCTGACAACATTACCAAAGTATGTGAGATGGAGTCTGGCCATTCTCAACTCCAAGGAGCAACTGTGGATCATAACAAATTACGGAAAATACTGTGAAGAATGGGAATTCCAGGACACTTAATTGTGCTCATGTAGAACCCGTTCATAGATCAAGAGGCAGTTCAAATAGAACAAGGGGATACTGAATGGTTTAAATCAGGAAAGGTATCCATCAGGGTTGTATCCTTTCACCACACATTTTCAATCTATATCGATATTATATGAAGAAGAATGTAGCATCAAGATTGGAGAAAGATTCATTAAAAATCTATGATATGGAAGTAACACAGGTTTGCTTTCTGAAAGTAAGAAGCCTTGAAGCACTTACTGATGAAGATCAAAGACTATGGACTTCAGTATGGATTACACCTTAACATAACAAAAATCCTCACAGCTGAACCAATGAGCAACATCATTATAAATGGGGAAAAGATTGAAGTTGTTAAGGGTTTTGTTTTTCTTGGATCTACAACCGGTGTTGTATTAATCATGCTTGGGAAGACCTGTGCGGTAGCAGTCAAGAAATCAAACAATGTGTTGCATTGGGTAAATATGCTGCAAAAGACCTCCTTAAAGTGCACCTGACACAAGCCATGATATTTCCAATTACCTCGTGTGCATGTGAGAGCTGGACAATGAACAAGGAAGACCGAAGAAGAGTTGAGCTTTTGAGTTGTGGTGCTGGTGAAGAATGCTGAAAGTACCATGGACTGCTAAAAAAAAAAAAAAAAAAACAACAGATCTGTCCTGGAGGAAGTGCACCTGAAATGCTCCTTGAAAGCAAGAATGGCCAGACTTCATCTCACCTACTTTGGTCATGTTGTTAGGAGGGACCATTCCCTGGAGAAGGATATCATGCTTGGTAAGGTGGAGGGTTGATGAAAGAGGGGAAGGCCTTCAACGAGATGGATTGACACAGTGGCTGCAATGATGGGCTCAAGTATAGCAGGCATCATGGATCTGGCATGAGATTGGGCAGTATTTTGTTCTGTTGTGCATGGGATCACTATGAGTCGGAAACAACTCGAGGGCACCTAACAACAACAACAACAACAAAGTGTTAGAAAACCAAAGATGTCACCTTGCATATTAAGGTGCACTTGACCCAAGCCATAGTATTTTCAGTTACCTCATGTTGTTGTTGTTAGGTGCTGTCTAGTTGTTTCCGACTCACAGCAACCTCATGCACAGCAGAACAAAACACCGCCCAATCCCATGCCAGCTCCATTATCCTTGCTATACTTGAGCCCATTGTCATAGTCACCATGTCAATCCATCTCATTGAAGGTCTTCCACTCTTTCTTTGACCCTCCATCTTACCAAGCATGAAATCCTTCTCCAGGGAATGGTTCCTTCTAACAACATGACCGAAGTAGGTGAGACGAAGTGTGGGTGTTCTTGCTTCTAAGGAGCATTTTGACTGCACTTCCTCCGGGACAGATCTGTTAGTTCTCTTAGCAGTCCATGGTACTTTCAGCATTCTTTGCCAGCACCACAAGTCAAAAGCATCAACTCTTCTTCTGTCTTTCTTACTCATTGTCCAGCTCTCGCATGCATATGAGGGAATTGAAAATATCATGGCTTGTGTCAGGCACACCTTAGTCCTCAAGGAGACATCCTTGCTCCTCAGCACTTAAAAGAGTTCCTTCACGGCCAACCTGCCCAGTGCTACACATTGTCTAATGTCCTGACTGCTGCTTCCATTGGCATCGATTGTAGAACCAAGCAACATGAATTCTTAGACAGCTTCAACCTTTTCTCCATTGATTGTAATGATGCTTATTGGTCCATTTGTGAGGATTTTTGTTTTCTTTATATTGAGAAGTAACCCATACTGTAGACTGTATTCTTCAACCTTCATCAGTAAGTGCCTCAAGTCATCCTCACTTTCAGCAAGCAAAGTTGTATTGTCTGCGTATCTCAGGTTGTTAATGATTCTTCCTCTAATCCTGATGCCACGTTTTTCTACATATAGTCCAGCTTCTCAGATTATTTGCTCAGCATATAG
>NW_006932011.1:0-1060 GCF_000298275.1 Orycteropus afer afer
TTGGAACGATTTCCCCAACAGCTCACCCAAGCTCCCTTCTACTTTGCAAACATTTCCTAAGCATATACGCACTCCCAAAAGCTCTTCTCTGAGCATGAGAGTAATCCTAGTTGGTTTGCCCATCAGTACCAGAAGGCAGGGATGCTGTGTGGTAAATATGTTCACTAGTGAGAGAGACGCAGAATACACCAGGAAAATGTGTGGAAACTGTATGTTCACTGAACCACCTTGGTGGCATAACCTCTCACATAAAACAAAACAAAGGATTTTTTTTTTTTTTAAACAGTTGGAAATTTCTACCACACAAATATTGGTGCTTTGAATCAAAGGAAGTCAATAAAGCTGAATGAAGAAAAAATTCTCCTGTGGTTTCTTGGGCTAATTTCTCTGAACTTACTAATAAGTGCAATGCTCCATGTAGGGGATTTCCAGCAGCTCTTCATGGGTCCTTCTGTTGCATCCTGAAAGCTATAAGTCATGTTGACAGTGAGTCATAGTCAACATTTATCTCTGATCCCATTAGGAAAGTTCAATTTCTTAGAGATTTGTTTTCCCACCATTTCAACAAGGAACATCTTGAAATATAATTTTCTTGAGATTTTCAATATTTAATCATACTAGAAAATAGGGAAGGCAAGTGGGGAGGTAGATGGTTAATGAGTTAAAAATCATAGTAGTGTGTTCTGCATCTGAAAGTTTACTAGACCATAGAATAGGAATCTATCCACTATGTGTAAGAGGGGACAATTGTTGTGCAATGTCCAGGGGTTCCAAATAACCTGCCTGATCATGTTCTTTTCAATGCTTTACTGCCTTTTTGGTAATTTTTTGTCCTCATACTTCCCCCTAGTTATTGATGTGATTCTCACAAAGGGCTGCCTTCTTAGCAGTTCTGAAAAAGTCCCATATCCAGGTTTTGGGATAAGGAGGCACATGTCAGGTTGTTTTTCACTGGGCTTCAAGTTCATTTAACATATAAGTTCAATCTTTCTTAGGCAATTTTTTCCATTGTCATTTTAAATATAAGTAAATTATGTTCTTTGGCACCCATCCATTACAT
>NW_006932011.1:2545-3890 GCF_000298275.1 Orycteropus afer afer
AATAATATCATTCATAGTGAATGCAAGTAAAATTATGTTGAAGATAATTCAAAAATGGTTGCAGCAATACATTAACAGGGAACAGCCAGAAACTGAAGCCAGACTTGGAAGAGGACATGGAATGAGGGACATCAGTGCTGATGTCAGATAGACTGGCTGAAAGCAGACAATACCAGAAAGACGTTGACCTGTATTCTGTTGACCATGCAAATGCACCTCACTATATTGATCAAAACATGGCTAACGTTTTGAAGAATGAGAATTCTAGAACTCTTAATTGTGCTCATGAGGAACCTGTATGTAGACTATGAACAGGTTCATATCTGTAGTTGTTCAAACAAAAAAAGAGAATGCTGCATGGCTTAAAATCAGGAAGGATGTGTGTCAGGGTTGTATCCTTTTACCATACTGATTCACCCTGTATGCGGAACAAATATCTGAGAAGCTGAACTAAATGAAGAACGTGCTATCAGGTTTGGAGGAAGGCTCATTAACAACTGGTGACATGAGATGTCACAACTATGATTGCTACAACTGAAGAAGACTCGAAGCACTTACTGATGAAGATTAATGCACATTACACGTCAACATAAAGAAAACAAAAATCCTCACAACTGACCAATGAGCAACATCATGGTAAATGGAGAAAAGACTGAAGTTGTCAAGGATTTCATTTTACTTGAATCTACAGTCAAGGCCGTGGAAGTTGCAGTCAAGAAATCAAATGAAATATTGCATTGGGCAAATCTGCTGCTAACAATCTCTTTAAAGTGTTCAAAACCAAAGAAGCCACTTTGAGGATTAAGGTGCACCTGACCCAAGCTGTGGTATTTTCCAAATCGTAATGACCCTATGGAACAGAGTAGAACTTCCCCCATAAGTTTTCCAAGGCTGTAAATCTTTATGGACTCAGACTGCCTTATCTTTTGTTAGCAGCCTAATGCTTTAATCACCACACCACCAGAGCTCCTGCCCATGGAAGCAGCAGTCAAGAAATTAAAGGACATACTGCATTGGGAAATCTGCTGCAAAACACCTCTTTAAAGAGTTAAAGAATGAAGATGCCACTTTGAAGACTAAGGTGTGCCTGATGCAAACCATATTTTCAGTAGTTTCGTATGTATGTGAGAGTTGGAAAATGAATAAGGAGGCTGGAGAAGAATTGGTGCCTCTGAATTATGGTGTTGGTGAAGAATGTTGAATATACCACGGACTTCCAGAAGAATAAACAAATCTGTCTTAGAAGAAGTATGGCCAGAATTTTCCTTAGAAATGAGAGTGGCCAGATTTCATTTCTCATACTTTGGACATTTATCAGGAGGAACCATTCTCTAGAGAAGGACAT
>NW_006932012.1:0-1653 GCF_000298275.1 Orycteropus afer afer
TCCTCAGGAGAAGCAAAATGGTTGAAGTAAGTAAATAAATATATTTAGAAATAAATTTACTGCAATTTGCTGATACATGCAATTGTGTCATTAATGGCTCAAACAAATGTGAGGACTGGAAATTCTCAAATTCATGGGTCAGGAGACAGGGTTAGAGCCCCTCTATTGACTCATATGGTAGTAGGAGCTGATGAATCCAAAATCTGCCGGTCAGATTATTTTCCAGGTTTATGTCCCAAGAACTAAAGCTGATCAAAACAGTGCAGGGTCAAGAAAGAGAGCTTTTGGAAGTTGCGATAAGACAGCGGAATAGGCAGACAGATTGCACAGACCTACCTCAACAAAGAAAAGGAACTGATTAACACAGAAACAGAAGATAATCCTGGAGCCCTGAGCTTTAAAGGGAAGGACATAAAAGTGAACTAAACTCCAACTAGTAGAAGAATCTGCATGAGAACAATGAAAAAGGAGACAGACAGAAATGTGATCTGTCAGTGATCCTGATGGCACTGACAACATGGATATTTCCCAATGGTATTAGGACCTAGGAATTAACCTAAAAATTACCCTGCAAGCCAAGGGCTGCACAGAGGACTATATTGGTGGCTGGTGAATAAAAGGTGAAGCAGCGAAGAGGAAGGCATGCTGAGTTGTGGATTTGGCTATCTGGAAAGCTCAGCCATTTTGAATGCTTACAAGTGGTCCAACCATTTTGGATATTTAAACTGACAGCATTCTCCCAGATTTCAGGGACTTAAGAATAGGCTCCACTTGCTAGAAACCACAAACACATTCAGGACACAAATAATTGAAAATGTGTGATATTTCTTTTGTTACTCTTAGACCCCACACCCTCTTGGTGAACAGAGGTGTTGCTATCCCTCATTCACACACATTGATTGGGCTAGCAAGAATTCTATCCCAGTCTGCTGTATCTGTATGCTCTGACAGAGCCTGGGTGCCCTGTCCTACCCTGACTATATATATATATATATATACACACACATATATATAGCTTGTTTGTTTGTTTAGTTTGTTTGTCTTTGTCTGTTTTACATTCATTTATTTATTTAATTTGTCATTTTAATTATTATTCTTTATTCTTCCCTTCCCAGTTCTAATTTTCAACTTTATCTCTCTTCCTTGTTCCTTGTTCTTTGTTCTCATTTTTCTCTTTCTCATGTTCAGCCCCATTCCTTGTTGTTATTTTTGCATTTTTCCCATTTTTTTCTTCATTATTCTCCTACTCTGCCTTTTATATCTTATTGCCCTCTCCCCAGATATTCCAGGATTTTTTATATTTTACTTTTCATTTTTTTTTTGTGTGTGTGTGATTGTTCCTGTGTGTTTACATGGAGTGTTTTGACCACTTGCTTTTACTTTCTTGATGCTTTTTTGATTGTTGTTTTTTTCTGAGTGGAAGACAGCAACAGTACCCATATGACACAACTACATCCACAACTCCCACAAGTCCACTTACTGAGTGAGAGGCACCATTTCCTTCTCCTCCAATGGGGCAATGATAAGTGACCACCAAGAAGATCCTGACTCACCCTAGGCTGCTTTTTACAAATAGTTAATAGAGATCTAAATACAACAATGTCATAATGTCTCTGAGACAACAGATCATCACAGTCCACATGAGGAAGCAAG
>NW_006932012.1:3204-4147 GCF_000298275.1 Orycteropus afer afer
AATGGATTAAATGTAGCATTGCAGAGATGAAGAGATGCAGAATGGATAAGAAAAGATAACCCATCAATATGCTGTCTACAAGAGACACACCTGAGAGACAAAGACGAATATAGACTAAAAATCAAAGGTTGGAAAAAGATATATCAAGCAAAAGGCAACCATAAAAGATATAACAAGCAAAAGGCTACAAAAAAAAAAAAAAAAGAGCAAGAGTAGCAATACTGATTTCTGATCAAATTGACTTTAAGACAAAAACCACCACACGAGACAAGGAAGAACATTATATAATGATTAAAGGATCAGTTGAACAAGAAAATATAACCATAATAAATATCTATAGACAAATGAAATAGCCCCAAAATATACAAATCAGACTTTAAAAGAGTTGAAAAGGCAAATAGATGATTCGACAGTCACAGTGGGAGACTTTAATAGATCACTTTCAATGAAAGATAGAATAAATGAAAAAAAAAAAAAAACTCAGCAAAGACACAGAAGTACTAAAGAATACAATCTACCAACTTGATCTTACAGATCTCTACAGAGCACTTCATCCAACAACAGAACAATATGCATTCTTTTCCAGTCCCCATAGATCATTGTCCATGATGGACCACATGTTATGCCAGAAAGCAAGCCTTAATAAATTTAAAAACATTGAAATAATGCAAAGCATCTTCTCAAATCACAATGCTATCAAATTAGATATCAACAATAGAAAGATCAATGGAAAAAGAGCAAACATCTGGAAACTGAACAACACCCTCCTCAAAAACAACTGGGTAATAGAAGAAATAAAAAATGATATTACAAAATTTCTTGAATCAAATGAGAATGAAAACACAACATAATACAATCTTTGGGACACAGCCAAAGCAGTGATCAGAGTGATCAGAGACCAATGTATAGCAATAAATGTACATATCAAGAAAGAAGAAAAAGC
>NW_006932013.1:0-760 GCF_000298275.1 Orycteropus afer afer
CATGAGACAAAGTATATGTGAACTGCTGTATGGAGAGTGAATTTGCTCTGTAAATCTTCACCCAAATCACAATAAAAATAAATAAATAAAAGTATACAGAAGTTGATTAAATACCAATTAGTAGAAGTATATGAATGAAAACAGTGCATAAGGAGACAAACAGAATTGCAGACTGTCAGCTATCCTGATGGCATGGTCAGTTTGAATATTTACAAATGGTGTTAAGACATGGGCCAGTAACCTAAAAATCAGTCCTGCTCGCCAAGGGCTGCATGGATGACTGCACTGGTAACTGGTGACTGAAAAGGGAAACAGCAAAGAAGGAGACAAACTGAACTGTGGACTTTTGGCTCTCCTGAGCGTGCAGCCATTTTGAATATTTGCAAGTGGTGTGGCCGCTTTGGATATTTAAAACGGCAGTGTTTGGATCCCAGCAACCTAAGAATAGGTTCCGCTTGCCAAGGACAGCACTGGCAACCACATTGGAGGATGACAACTGGAAAAGTGTAATATTCCCCTTGTTCCTCTTATACCGCACACTCTCTTGAAGAATGGAGGTGCAGCCATCCCCCACCTCCATCCACCTTCTGGACTGGCAAGAATTCTATCCCAGTCTGTGTGCTCTGACAGAATCTGGGTACCTTGGCCCGCTGTCACCCCCGATTTTTTTTTTAATTGTTATTTGGGTGAATGTTTACAAAGCAAATTCACTTTCCATACAGCAGTTCACATACACTTTGTCTCATGACATTGACTACAA
>NW_006932013.1:2405-4080 GCF_000298275.1 Orycteropus afer afer
GTATCTCATTTTGTTTTGATTTGCATCTCTCTAATGGCTAATGGGGAGCTCTGGTAGTGTAGTGCCTAAGGCACCTGACTGATAACACAGACTGATAACTTGACTGATAACCAAACCCACTAGCCACTCCTTGGAAGGAAGGCTGGGCAATCTACTTCCATAGTGATACCACCTCCAAAACCGAAGGAGGACTTGACAGCACATAACAACAACAGCAACAGCTAATGATTGTGAGCATTTCTTCATATGTTTGTGGGCCACCTGAATATCCTCTTTGGTGAAGTGTCTATTCATGTCTTCTGCCCATTTTTCAATTGGATTATTTGTCTTTTTGTTGTTGAGGTGTTGGAGTTTTTAATAAGTTCTAGAGATAAGTCCCTTGACAGATATGTCACTGCTGAATATATTTTCTCAATCTGTAGGTTCTCTTTTGACTCTTTTGGAGAAATCTTTGGAAGCACATAAAAATTTAATTTTTTGAAGGTTCCATTCATCTAGTTTCCTTCTGCTGTTTGTGCATTTTGAATTATGCTTGGTAGTCTATTTATGCCATGTACTAGGGCCCTTAAATTTGACTCTAAATTTTCCTTGAGGAACTGTAGAGTTTTGGGTTTCACATTTAAGTCTTTGATCTATCTGGAATTAGTTTTTTCATATGGTGTGAGGTACAGATCTTGTTTCATTTTTCTGAAAATGGATCTCTAGTTTTACCAACACCAATTATTAAACAAACATTCTCTTCCCCATTTAATGGATTTTGGCCTTTTGTCCAAGATCAGCTACCGTAGATGTATGGATCTATTTCTGGGTTCTCAATTCTATTCCATTAATCTATGTGTCTGTCATTATACCAATACCAGGCAGTTTTGACTACTGTGGCTGTATAGTAGGCTTTGAGATCTGGCAATGTGATACCTCCTACTTTTGCTTCATTTGTTTTAAAATTATTCTTTTTTTCTTCCTTTTATTTTCATTCTTTCTTTTTCCCTCCCAGGTTCTCATTTTTGGGATTTTTTTTCTCTTTCTTTTCCTGGTTCCTATCTTTCTTCTTTCTTTTGATTCTTCCCATCCCTTGTTCTTCTTTTTGCATTTTTTTCTTTAATGTTCTTTTACTCTAGCTCTGTTCTCTTATTCCCCCTTCCCCAGATATCATGGTTATTTTTTCCTCTTTTTTTATTTATATTTCTATTGTCTTGTTAAAGTATTTCTTTAAATATTTCTTCTCATTTATTGCCTTTCCTTTTTTTTTTTTTTTTTTTTTCTTTTTGGCAATTGTTCCTGTGTGTTGATGCAGAGTGTGTTTTTTGTCCTCTTGTTTTCACTTTTTTGGTGGTGTTTTTGATTGTTGTTTTTGTCTAACTGAGTGGGAAACAGCAACCCTGCCCATATAACTCAATCTTACCTGTACCTCCTGCAGCCCCACTAACTGAGTAAGGGCCACAATTTGCCTCTTCAACAACTAGCCAAAGATAGATGACAGCCTATATGTACCCAGCTTCCCCTTAATCGCTCTTCACAAACAGCTGACAGAGATCTGTTCACCCACTCTCGTTCTCCATTATACCCACCAGGAGACAGGTGGTGAGTGCATAAGTGCTGCCAACTAGCAAACAGAGGAGCATAGTACTCTGCTTACTCAGATATATCAGAACAAAACAAAGGGAAAAAAAAAAAA
>NW_006932014.1:0-1590 GCF_000298275.1 Orycteropus afer afer
ATGGGTCGGGTCCAACTTGATGGCATCTAACAACAATGTCTTCTTGATCAATTGACACTTTTAACATGATATAGTGCCCTTTGTCCCTTATGCTGTTTTTCACCTTGAAAACTATTTTATTAGAAATTAATATTGCCACTCATACTCTTTTTTTGGTTGCTATTAGCTTGATATTTTTTTTTCCACCCCTTGATTTTTAATTGATTTTTATTTTTGTGTGTAAGGTGGGTCTCTTATAGGCAGCATATCGGCGGGTCTTCTTTTCTTATCCAATCTGCCACTCTCGTTCCTTTGACTGGTGCATTTAGTCCATTCCCATTGAGTGTAATTAGTGATAGATATGAAGTTATTGCTGTCATCCTATTGTGTTTTTTGTTGTGTTGGTAGTAGTTCTTTTGTTCCACGTATTTTTTGGTGCTGAATTCATTTTGTTACCAAGTATTTTTCCTCTTTTCTTTATTATTGTTGGTTTTGTGCTTACTAAGCCCCTGTGATTCTCTTCTTTCTTAGTTTAGTTAGAAGAATTGCTAATTTTCTTTGTGGTTATCCGAGAGTAAATTTTTATCTCCCCAAGTCTGTTGGAACAGTGTACTCTGTAAAGACATTGTCCTGTCTTCCTCTTCATTTGGAAGTTTTGTAATTAAAACTATTAATCCCTCTGTTTGCTTTGTTGCTGGTGTTATTTTCAGATTGACTCCCCTAGTTCTCTATGCATATTTTTTGTGAGCTTATTTTGAGAATCTTTCTCTGTTTTTTTCATAGGTGATGGTGTCAAGTGTCTTGATTTTAATTTGTTTTTCTCTGTTGTGAGTTTTCTATGGAAAAGACTCCCTTTAGCATTTCTTGTAAGGTTGGTCTGTTTTTCACAAATTCCTTTAATTTCTGTTTACCTGGGAATGTCTTGATTTCACCCTTATATTTGAGGAACGATTTGGCTGGATATATAACTCTTGACTGGCAATTCTTTTCCTTCAAGGTTTTCTATATGTCATCCTGTTGCCTTCTTGCCTGCATGGTTTCTGGTGAGAAATGAGAGCTTAGTTTTATTGATTTGCTGTTGTTGTAGGTGATATTTTATTTTTCCCAAGCTGCTCCCAAGATTCTTTCTTTGTCTTTCATTTTGGAAAGGTTGATTATGGTATGTATTGGTGACTTTCTCTTGGGATCTCTCCTGTATGGGGTTCACTGAGCTTCTTGGATGGATATCTCTTCTTCTTTCATGATATGGGTGAAATTTTCTGTTAGCAAGTCTTTGACAGTTTTCTCAGGGTTTTCTTTCTTTCTTTCTTTCTTTTTTTTTTTTTTTTGTGCCTCCTCTTGTTCTGGGATTCCAGGTGTATGTTGTTTCTTTTCATGTCATCCCATATAACTCTTAGGTTTTCTTCATTTCTCTTAAATCGTTGTTCTGATTTTTCCTCATACAAGCCTGCATCAAGGGATTTGTCTTCTAGCTGGGAAATGTGTTCTTCAGCCAGTTGTAATCTACTCTTTTGTCCTTCCAATATGTTATCTATCTCTGTAAATGTAGTGTTCACCTTGTTATTGTTGTTGTTAGGTACCATCGAATTGTCTCTGACTCATAGTGACACT
>NW_006932014.1:3035-3592 GCF_000298275.1 Orycteropus afer afer
CAACAAAGAAAGTTTCCCTCCATATATAAACCTTTCCTTGACCCTCCACAGCAATGAACTAATACTATATTTGTCCTTCTGTGATTGACTTATTTTATTCAGTATAATGTCCTCCAAGTTCATCCATATTATGCAGTGTTTTGAAGACTCTACATTATTCTTTAGTGCTGTATAGCATTCCAGTATGTGTATGTACCATAGTTTTGGTCATCCACTCTTCCGCTGATGGGCACATAGGTTGTTTCCATCTTTTTGCTTTATAAATAGTGCTGCGATGAACATGAGCATGCAAGTATCTGTTCCTATCCTGGCTCTCAACTCTCTAGGATATATACCTAGTAATGGGATTGCTGGGTCAAATGGTTTCTCCAATTCCAACTTTCTAAGGAATCACCATATTGCTTTCCACAGTGGTTGTGTCACTTCACAGCCCACCACCAATGTATGAGAGTCCCAATCTCCCCACATCCCCACCAGCATTTGTTATTTTCTGTCTCATTGAACCATGCCATCAGTGCTGGGGTGAGATGGTATATCTCATTGTTGTTTTGATTTAC
>NW_006932015.1:0-1863 GCF_000298275.1 Orycteropus afer afer
CTGTAGGTTCTCTTTTGACTCTTTTGGAGAAGTCTTTGGAAGCACATAAAAATTTAATTTTTAGAAGGTCCCATTCATCTAGTTTCTCTTCTGCTTTTGTGCATTTTGGGTTATGCTTAATAGTCTATTTATGCCATATATTAGGGCCCCTAAATTTGCCCCTAGTTTTCCTTTGAGGAACTTCATAGTTTTAGGATTCACTTTAAGTCTTTGTTCTATCTGGAGTTAGTTTTTATGTATAGTGTGAGGTACAGATCTTGTTTCAGTTTTCTGCAAATGCATATCTAGTTTTGTCAGTACCATTTGTTAAACAGATAGTCTCTTCCCCATTTAATGGATTTTGGCCCTTTCTCAAAGATAAGCTGACCGTAGGTCGATGGATCTATTTCTGGGTTCTCAATTCTATTCCACTGGTCTATGTTCCTGTTGTTATACCAGGCAGTTTTGACTACTGTGGCTATATAGTTTTGTATATTTTGAGATCTGGCAGTGTGAGACCTCCTACTTTGTTCTTCTTCAATAGTGCTTTGCTTGTCCAAGGTCTCTTTCCTTTCCATATAAAGTTAGTGATGGGTTTTTCCAAATCCTTAAAGAATGTTGATGGGATCTGGATTGGGATTGCATTGAATGTATAGATTGCTTTGACTAGAACTGACATTTTCACAATATTTAACCTTCCTATCCAGGAGCATGGTATGTTCTTCCATTTATGTAGATCTCTTAAGGTTTCTTGAAGTAGTTTTTTGTAGTTTTCTTTGTACAGGTCTTTGTGTCCCTGGTAAGATTTATTCCCAAGTAGTTCCTAAGGCACTTGACTGCTAACCAGAAGGCTGGCGGTTCAAACCCACTAGCCACTCCTCAGAAGGAAGGTTGGGCAATCTACTTCTGTAGTGATACCACCTCAGAAACCCAAGGAGGGGTCACTATGAGTCGAGTCTGACTTGACAGCACATAACAACAACAACAACAATTATAAATGGTATTGTTTTTATTATTTGCTTTTCAGCAATCTCTTTGCTGGTATAGAGGAATCCAGCTGATTTTTGGATGTTAGTCTTGTATCCTGCCATGATGCTAAATCTCTCAATAGTTCCAGTAAATATTTTACTGAGTCTCTTGGGTTTTCTAGGTATAGGATCATATCATCAGCAAACAGCATTAGTTTGACTTCTTCCTTATCAATTTGGATACCTTTGATTTCCTTTTCCTGTCTATTGCCCTGGCTAGAACTTCCAATACAATGTTGAATAGAAGTGGTGATAGAATGCCTCGTTGTTTGGTTCCTGTTCCCACAGGGAATGGTTTCAGTTTCTTTTCACTGAGAATAATGTTAACTGCCGTGGAGCCAGATCTGACTCATAGTGACTGCTCCTTGGCTTTCTGAGGTGGTATCACTACAGAGTAGATTGCCCAACCTTACTTCCCAAGGAGTGGCTGGTGGGTTTGAACCGCCAGCCTTCTGTTAGCAGTCAAAAGCCTTAGGCTATGCTACCAGAGCTCCTGTTTGGTTGGTTTTGCATGTATGCCCTTTATTATGTTGAGGAATGTCCCTGCTATTCCTATTTTGTTGAGAGTTTTGATCAGAAATGGGTATTGGATTTTATCAAATGCCTTTTCTGCATCAATTGATCTGAGCATGTGGTTCTTTTCCTTTATTTTATTTATGTGGTGGATGATGCTGATTGTTTTTCTAATGTTGAACCATCCTTGCATACCTGATATGAACCCCGCTTGGTCGTAATGAATTATTTTCTTGATATATTGTTGCAGTCTATTGGCTAGCATTTTGTTGAAGATTTTTGCATCTATATTCATGAGGGATATCGCTCTGTAGTTTTCCTTTTGAGTGATGTCTTTGCCTGG
>NW_006932015.1:2298-3753 GCF_000298275.1 Orycteropus afer afer
TGCATTTATTGCTATAAATTGGCCTCTGATCACTGGTTTTGCTGTGTCCCAAAGATTTTGGTATGTTGTATTTTCATTCTCGTTTGATTCAAGGAATTTTTTAATTTCATTTTTTATTTCTTATTTTACCCAGTCATTCTTAAGGAAGGTGTTCAGTTTCCATGTGTTTGCTCTTTTTCTGTTGATCTTCCTGTTTTTGATTTCTAATTTGATAGCCTTGTGATCTGAGAACATGCTTTGCAGTATTTCAGTGTTTTCACATTTATTAAGGCTTGCTTTATGGCCTAACATATGGTCAATGATGGCGAATGTTCCATGTGCACTGGAAAACAATGTATATTGTGCTGTTACTGGGTGAAGTGCTCTGTAGATGTCTATAAGGTCAAATTGGTAGATTGTATTGTTTAGCTCTTCTGCGTCTTTGTTGAGTTTCTTTCCAGTTGTTCTATCTTTCAAAGAAAGTGGTGTATTATAGTCTCCTACTATGACTGTGGAGTCATCTGTTTGCCTTTTCAATTCTGTTAAAGTCTGCTTTATATATTTTGGGGCTTTTTCATTGGGTCCATAGATATTTATTAAGGTTATCTCTTCTTCTTCAGTTGATCTTTTAATCATTATATAATGCCTTTGCTTGTCTTGTATGGTGGTTTTGTCTTAAAGTCGATTTGATCAGAAATTAATATTGCCACTCCTGCTCTTTTTTGGTTGCCATTTGCTTAATAAATCTTTTTCCAAACTTTGAATTTTGGTCTATTTTTGTCTTTGTCTCTAAGGTGTGTCTCTTGTAGACAGCATATTGATGGGCTATGTTTTCTTACCCAGTCTGCAACTTTTCCATCTCTTGAGTGGTGCATTTAATCCATTGACATTCAGTGTAATTATTGACAAGTATGAATTGGTTGCTGTCATTTTGTTATGTGTTTTTCATGGTAATCCTGGTTTCTTTGTCCCATCTAATTTTCTGTGCTGAGCTTCTTATGGGTTTATGAATCATGTTTTCATTTCTTTGTTGCTATTGTTATACTATTGGCTGTATATTTGTGCTTGTCCTCTTTTTCATTGTGATGTGAAGGTTCCTCATTTTTCTTTGAGGTTGCCCTGTGATTTATAATTTTCTCCTTGAGATTACAACAGTCCATTCTATCTTGCAACTCTCTTGACTTCCTCACCATTTAGAAGTTCTGTAACTACACTATTTTTTCATCCCTTTTTGGTTTTTAGTTTCCTCATTTGCCAATTGATGTCTCTGGTTCCCTATTTACGATATCATAAGCTTATTTTACTTTGAATACTTCCATTGCTGTGTTGATTTCTGGGTTATGTCATTTTGTGTACTAATGGTTGGTTGTTGTTTGCTATTATTTGTTCTCTGTTCAAAGGACTCCCTTTAGTATCTCTTGTAAGGTTGGTCTGGTTTTAACAAACTCCCTTTATTTCTGCTTATCTGGAAATCTC
>NW_006932016.1:0-765 GCF_000298275.1 Orycteropus afer afer
GAATTATCTTCAGTAAGATTTTACTTGCATGCGATATTAATGATATTGTTCAACAATTTCCACATTGTGTGGGATCACTTTTTTTTTTTGGAATGGGTACAATATGGATCTCTTCCAAGGTGGCTGTCTTCCAAATCTCTTGGCATAGCCAAGAGAGTGCCACCAATGGAGCATCCATTTGTTGAAACATCTCTATGGGTATTCCATCAATTATTGGAGCCTTGTTCTTCACCAATTCCTTCAGTACAGCTTTGACTTCTTCTTTCAATACCATTGGATGGATGAAGATTGACCAGTTCTTTGGTACAGTGACTCTGTATTCCTTCCATCTTCTTTTGATGCTTTCTGCATCATTCAATATTTTGCCCATAGAACCCTTCAATATTACAACTCAAGGCTTAAAGTTTTTCCTGAGTTCTTTCAGCTTGAGAAATGCCAAGCATGTTCTTCCCTTTTGGTTTTCTAACTCCAGGTTTTTGCACATTTCATTATAGTAATTGGCTTTCTCTGCTCAAGCTGCCCTTTGAAATCTTCTGTTCAGCTCTTTGGGTTGTCGTTTCTTCCATTTGCTTTAGCTACTCTCCACTCAAGGGCAAGTTTCAGAGTCTCTTCTGACATACATTTTGATCTTTTCTTTCTTTCTCATATTTTTAATGACCTCTGGCTTTCTTCATGGATGATGCTCTTGATATCAACCCACAATTCTTCTGGTTTTCAGTCATTGGTGTTCAACGCATCAAATCTATTCATTAAATGGTCTCTAAA
>NW_006932016.1:2996-3765 GCF_000298275.1 Orycteropus afer afer
TCTACCCTTTTTATCTTAGTGCCCTATCCCAAGCTATTGAAGGTTTTCCTGTTTTCTTCTTCTTTTCTCCCTCTTTCTTTTTTTGTGTTACTGTTCCTGCGTGATTTCATGGTGCATTTTTTGTCCATGTGCTTTTAGTTTTTGAATGCTTACTCAATTGAAATTTTTGCCTGAGTGGGAGACAGCAACAGTCGCCATAAGATACAAGTACACGCACACTTCCTGCAACTTCACTTACTGAGCAAGAGCCAGCACCTCCTTCTCCACCAATGGGCCAATGATAAAAAAAAGACCAAGAAGAGACTGAATCACCATTGACTGCTCTTCACAAACAATCAACAGAGATCTTAATACAATACCACGATGCTTCTGAGACAACAGAACAACAGAGTCCACACAAAGAAGCAAGATAAAGTGATAGAAACATGGGAACAGGATACAGACCCAGAACACATCCCTGAGGAAGAAGCAGCACTGGAACTCTCTGATAAAGAATTCAAAAGAATTATATTTAGGTATCTTCAAAGGATTGAGAGACAGACCAAAGAAAACACAGAAAAAAACCATACAAGAATTTTAGAAGAAAATACCAGACAAAAAAAAAAAAATAACAAAATAAATGAAAAATTAGAAATTATTCTAAACCTACAGATAGAAATCCAGAAGATTAATACTGAATTGTTAGAAATAGGAAACACATTGGAAGGGCAAAGGGTAGAATTGATGTGATGGAAGACAGAATTAATGAGATTGAAGACAAATACCTGAA
>NW_006932017.1:0-591 GCF_000298275.1 Orycteropus afer afer
TCACATCAACACGTCACCACAGTAGGACAAACCGACAGACAGGTTTGTCTCCCTGTTGGAAACCTCTCCTACCACCCTTACCTGGGTCCCTGTGGCTGACTCCTCCTCTGTCCAGGTTCCTGGCCTTTTAATCCCCTTTCTCCTGCTCTCCTGCCCTGCTGCTTTGGGTGTGCCTGAGTACCCTCTCCTCAACTGGATCCTGCAGCTGACTGCTCCTCTGTCCTGGTTCCTGATTTTTAATCCCCTTTCTCCTGCTCTCCCATCCTGCTGCTTTGGGCGTGCCTGGGTTCTCTCTCCTCACCTGGATCCCTGCGGCTGACTGCTCCTCTGTCTGAGCACATGGGTCAGTCCAACCTGGCTGTGCTGGGGCTTGCTCAGGGGCTGAACACCCTCTTGCCAGTTATACTGAGCTGGGCCATGCTTCCAGTTTCTTTGATCAGTTTCATTCCAAGAAATTCCAACATCATTTCTTTTAAGCCAATAGCTAATTTCTTATTGTTTGTTGCTTTCTTCTTCTTTTTTTCTTTCTCAATTTCCAGTGCTATTTTATTTAACATTAACTCCAACCTTGTCTCTCCAGGGAAGAATCCC
>NW_006932017.1:2581-3205 GCF_000298275.1 Orycteropus afer afer
GGGGGGGGAACCCACAATATCTGGGGAGAGGGCTATAAGAGAAAAAAGGTAAAGATGGAGAAAAATGAAGAGAAAAATGGGAAAAATGCAAAAAGAAAAATAGGGAATGGGGTTAACCATGAGGGAAAAAATAAAATTGTAACCAGGAACAGGGAAAACCTGAAAACTAGAACCTGGAAAGGGAAGAATAAAGAATAATAGTAAAAAGGGTAAAAGTAATAATAATAATAGTGTTGTTGTATTGTTAGGGGCTGTCGAGTTGCTTCTGATTCATAGTGACCCCATGGACAGCAGAACAAAACACCACCTGATCCTGTGCCAGCTCCATGATCCTTGCTATACTTGAGCCCATTGTGGCAACCACCATGTCAACCCATCTCGTCGAAGCCCTTCCCCTCTTTTGTCAACCCTCCACCTTGCAAAGCATGACACCCTTCTTCAGGGAATGGTCCCCTCTGACAACATGACCAAAGTAGGTGAGACGAAGTCTGGCCATCCTTGCTTCCAAGAAGCACCTTAGCTGCACTTCTTCCAGGACAGATCTGTTAGTTCTTTTAGCAGTCCATGGTACCTTCAGCATTCTTCGTCAGCACCACAACTCAAAAGCATCAACTCTTCTTCAGT
>NW_006932018.1:0-1254 GCF_000298275.1 Orycteropus afer afer
TATCTTCTGTGTCTGTGTTAATTGGTTTCCCTTTTCTTTGTTGAAGAGGGTCTGTGCAATCCTTCTGCCTAGTCCGCCATCTTGCCCCGCCTCCAGATTGCCCCATTTTAGATGAGGAAAATAAATTGCAGAGAAAGGAAATAACTACACTGTAAGATCCATAGCTCCATGAGGACAGGGATCTTAACTATTTTGCTCGCTATTGTTTTCTCTACTACCAATTTCAAGGTCAGGGACATAGTAGGTAATCAATAAAAAACTATTGAATTATATAGAATAAATCAACAAAATAGAAGGATTGCTTTATCAATATATGAGATTTTTTACATATCTGATAGTCTATCTCATTTGATCTTCAGATTTTTTTAAATTACTGAAAGTGTTTACATAGTATGTGATGCAGGTAAGGGAGGCTATGGTTACTAAAGATCGAACTTCACTAACTTCACAGATTCTGATGAAGGAAGGCTGGCCCAGGCAAGAAGGATAGCATTTGTTCTTTCATTCTACAAATATTTCTTGAGGGCCTAATCTGTGCTAAGCGCATTGTACTAGGCTCCGATGATGAAAATGTTATATATTACTAACCAACTTTTCACATTTCTGTGCTGGGGTCTGTTCTAAGTGCTTTGTCTCAAACCATGTAGCACATTTGTATTGAGCACCTACCATGTGACAGGTGTGTTTTGGGTATTGGGAATTCATCATTGAACCAAACATAAAAAAATTCATATCCTCATGGAGTTTGCACTCCAATACCCACAACATATTTATGAGGTTGATTCTATCATTTTCCTCATATTATAGATTAGGAAACTGAGACACAGAAAGATAAATATCTTGTCCAAGTTCTCACCAGTAGTGAGTGGTACAGCCAGCCTTGAACCCAGTCAGGATAGTTTCAGGGACTTATTTTAACCAATGCAAAGAAAGAGGAATAAAAGTCCTTCTACTCAAGGAGCTCATGGACTGGTTAGGGAGGCAAGCAAGAAAATTAATAATTGTAAAACAATAAAAACAGAAGTAGCTCACACTTTTTGAGTGCTTACTATGTTGCAATCCACATGCTAAGAGTTTGACATGCACTTAATTTCATCCTCCTGACAACCCTAAGAGAAAGGTAACATTATGATCCCCACTTTATAGATTAAAATCGTCAGAACTCAAATGCAGTGATTTTAACAACTGTGCTGAACAGCTTTCCAAATAAGTATTTAAAATGCATTGCCCAAATACATAAGCACATAGTCCATT
>NW_006932018.1:2221-3819 GCF_000298275.1 Orycteropus afer afer
ATCTCCAGATTTGATCCTTTCCTGAGTGGTTGGCATTGGTAGCCAGATACCATCCAGTTCTTCTGGTCTCGGGGACCATTTCTTTTGTGCGTTCTTCTTCACTTCTGACACTAGGAGACCATTAGCTGCATCCTAGATGTCTGCTTGAAAGCTTTTAAGACCCCAGTTGCTACTCACCAACATAGGATGTGGAGCAACGCTTTTATGCATTTTGTTGTGCCAATTGAGTCTGGTGTACCCCAGTACTATGGTCCTCAGGTAGTAGCTCTATTGGATCTACCTCCCATGGTGTAGGGATGTCTGTGAGAGATTACTCTGTGTCTGTCTTCTATTGTTTCTGTAAAGACTGCAGGTATTTTGTATCACTGGTGTCTGTACAAGATAGGCCTCAGCTGAGTATCCTTGGTCTAGAGTATACCTCTATTCACTGATCCCTGTCTGATCATCTCAGGTGTTTATGTGTTTATCTGTATAGCCTAGTGTTTGGTGTTAATTAGCCTGGTCTTTCTTGATTTTGAGTCTTGTTCCACATTTTTTTTCGCACTCTATCTGGGATCTCATATTGTGAACCCTTTAAGAGTGATCAGCAGTGGTAGCTGGGCACCTTACAGTTCTGGTCTCAGGGTCATGGAGGCTGGGGTTCACATGATCCATTAGTCCTTTGGACTAATTTTCTTTGCTCTGGATGGAGAGAGAGCAGTAGTTGCACCTTAGATGGCCCCTCACAAGCTTTTAAGACCCCAGTTGATGCTTACCAAAATAGGATGTAGAACATTGTCTTTGTGGACTGTGTTATGCCAATTGATCTTAGTGTCCCCCAAGATTTAGTTGTGAACTTCTATACCCAGCTACTCATTTCTTCAAGGTGTTTGGTTATGACTAAGAAGTTTTGATAACTTTGTCACCTGTATGTTCTACTATGTTCTTGTATATATTTGCAGCACATATAAGTACATATGTAGAAATATCCTCTGTCAGACCTATATATAGTCATGGGTGTAGTGCCAGTTGCCTTCCTTTGTTAGTCTGGGCTCCCTAGAGAAGCAAAACCAGTAAAGCTTATATATATATACATACAGAGAAAGAGAAATTTATCTTAGGAAAATGGCTCACACACTCATAGAAACTGGCAAGTCCTAAGTTCTTGGATCAAAAGTCAAGGTGGAGGCTTTTCCCGACTCATGCAGCTGCAGGGACTGACAAGCTCAAGGTTGGCAGGCGGTATACCAATTTACCAGTATGACTCCAATGAGTGACAAATCCAAGATCTCCAGCAAATCCAAGATCTCCAGGCCAAATGGTGGATTGTTTGGTCATGGACAATTGTAGACAGCACAACGGGATCCCGATCCACAGAAGAGTGTCTCTTTTCCCAGAATGTCCATAAATATATTGGAATCAGGCCACACCACTAGGGAAACTCCCTTTCAATGGATTGGCTGCTCAAAACATATACATCTGATCCCATCATGGGAATAACCCACATCACAATTGCTTAAACTACACAGAATTGTGCTCCAGCCAAGTTGACACACAGTTCCAACTATCACAGTCCACCCCTTGTCAACTTGGCAGTCATACACATCTTCTTAACTATA
>NW_006932019.1:0-590 GCF_000298275.1 Orycteropus afer afer
CATCTTTTGCTTTGGTGATTGGTGCATAAATTTGAATAATAGTCATATTAACAGGTCTTCCTTGTAGGTGTATGGATATTATCCTATAACTGACAGCATTGTATGGCAGAACAGATATTGAAACATCCTTTGTGATGATTAATGCCACACCATTCCTCTTTAAACTGTCATTCCCAGCATAGTAGATCATATGGTTGTCTGATTCAAAATGGCCAAAACCAGTACATTTCAGCTCAATAATGCCTAGGATATCAATCTTTATGCGTTCTATTTCATTGTTGACAACTTCTGATTTTCCTAGATTCACACTTCATGCATTTCACTTTCTGATTATTAATGGATGTTTGCCACTGTTTCTCCTCACTTTGAGTGGTGCCACGTCAACAAATGGAGGTCTTGGAAGCTTTACCTTATCCATATGAATAAGGCTGATTTTACTCTGACAATGCAGCTCTTTCCCAGTCCTACTTAGAGAGCTTTCTAAGCTAAGTGACTCATCTTCCTCCTCTCTATGGGACAATGTTTCCAGACTATTCATAAAGTTGTGTAGCAATGTGTCAGACAGTGTTTCTCTGCTATTCTTAAGGTTT
>NW_006932019.1:2840-3455 GCF_000298275.1 Orycteropus afer afer
CATGTTTTCATGCAGGTTCTTCTACTAGTTAAAGTTTAGTCCACTTCCGTTTCCTTCCTTTCAAAGCTCAGGGCTCCAGGATTATCTTCTGTATCTATATTAATTGATTCCCCTTTTCTTTGTTGAAGAGGGTCTGTGCAGTTTGTCTTCTTATTCCACCATCTTACCAGAACCTCCTCCCATAGGGTTTTATGGAAGCAGACTGCCACATCTTTTTCCTGCAGCATGGCTGATGAGTTCGAACCGCTGACCCATCGTTTAGCAGTCCAGCAATTTAACCACTGTGCCATAAGTGCTCCTAGGTTATAGATTCAAATAACAATCTTAATTGGATAGGAGAAATTGAGATGAGAGGTCCACGATGACACAGCTAGGACATAATAAAGCTGGGATTTGTAATTTGACAATCTTAAGATAAACACATTTAAATACCACTTTTGAATTCTCTTCTTTGCTTTATGTATGTGGTAGTAAGGAGACTGTAATTAGTGGGATTCTTTGCTGAAAGTGTATTACAGCTGTAATTTTTTTTTTTATTAGGATTTGGGTGAAGATTTACAGAGTAAATTCACTTTTCATACAGCAGTTCACATATACTTTGTCTCATGTCATTGA
>NW_006932020.1:0-675 GCF_000298275.1 Orycteropus afer afer
TCAAGGGCAAGTTTCAGAGTCTCTGCTGTCATCCATTTTGGTCTTTTCTTCTTTTCTCATATTTTTAATGGCCTCTTGCTTTCTTCATGAATGATGATCTTGATGACATCCCACAATTCTGTTTTTCAGTCTTTGGTGTTTAATGCATCAAATCTATTCTTTAGATGGTCTCTAAATTCAGGAAGGATATATTCAAGATCATATTTTGGCTCTCGTAGACTTGTTTTAATTTTCTTCAACTTCAAGTTGAACTTGCATATGAGTAGTTAATGGTCTGTTCCACAATCAGCTCATGGCCTTGTTTTGGTTGAAGATGGAGATTTTCCATTGCTTCTTGCCACAGATATAGTCAATCTGATTCCTGTGTATTCTGTCTGGTGAAGTCCATGTGTATAGCCACTATTTGTGTTGTGGATAAAAGGGTATTTGCAATGAGTAAATTGTTGGTCTTGCAAAATTCTATCATACGATCTCCAGCATTATTTCTGTCATCAAGGCTAAATTTTACAACTACCAGTGATTCTTTGTTTCTAACTTTTGCATTCCAGTCACCAGTGATAATTAACATAACTTGATTGCACATTCAGTCAATTTCAGACTACAGAAGTTGATAAAAAATCTTCAATTTCCTTTTCTTTGGCTTTGGTGGTTGGTGCATGAATTTGAATAATAATC
>NW_006932020.1:3550-4086 GCF_000298275.1 Orycteropus afer afer
GTCCCTGGTGGACAGATTTCAGCAGAGCTTCCAGACTAAGATTTGAAGGGGCCATTCACTTCTCAACGAATTGACCAGTGAAAATCTTATGAATATCAGTGAAACACTGTATATATTACTGGAAAACATTATGAAAAGCACTGAAACATTGTCCAATATAGGGTCAGAAGATAAGCCCCTCAGAGTGGAAGTCACTCAAATTATGACTGGGAAAGAGCTGCCTCCTCAAAGGAGAGTCAACCTTAATGAGGTGGATGGAGTAAAGCTTTAGGGACCTCCATTTGCTGATGGGGGCATGACTCAAAATGGGAAGAAACAGCTGAAAATATCCATTAATAATTGGAACATGTAATGTATGAAGTATGAATCTAGGAAAATTGAAAGTTGTCAAAAATGAAATGGGATGCATAAAGATCAATATCCTAGGCATTAGTGAGCTGCAATGCACTGCTTTTGGCCATTTTGAACCAGACAACCATATGATTTACTATGCTGGGAATGACAAATTGAGGAGGAATGGCATGGCATTCATTGTC
>NW_006932021.1:0-1322 GCF_000298275.1 Orycteropus afer afer
ATCATTTCCTTTGTTGCTGTTGTTTTAGTATATGCTGACTATTTGTGCTTGTCTTCTTTTTTATTGTGATGTGAAGGTTTATCATTTTTCTTTGAGGTTACCCTATGATTTATAATTTTATCCACGAGTTTAGAACAGTCCATTCAATCTGCAACTCTCTTAACTTCCTCACCATTTAGAAGTTCTGTAACTCTACAGTCTTTTCCCTCTTTTTGTTTGTAGTTGTCTTCACTTGCCAATTGATGTCTCTGGTTCCCTTTTTACAATCTTCTAAGTTCATTTTACTTTGGATATGTCCATTGCTTTGGATTCTGGGTTATGTCATCTTGTGTATCAATGGTCAGTTGTTATTTGCTATTTTTGGTTCTCTGTTAAAGGACTCCCTTTAGCATCTCTTGTAAGATCGGTCTGGTTTTAAAAAATTTCCTTAGTTTTTGCTTATGTGAAAATCTCCCAATTTCCCCATCATATTTGAGGGACAATTTTGCTGGGTATATAATTCTTGGTTGAAATTTTTCTCTTTCAGGGTTTTGTATATACCACCCCATTGCCTTCTCACTTGCACGGTCACTGCTGAGAAATCAAAGCTTATTATTACTGGCTGTCTTATAGTTAACTTTTTTTTTCTTCCATGCTGCTTTCAGGATTCTGTCTTTGTCCTTGGTTTTGGTGAGTTTGATGATGATATGTGTTGGTGATTTTCTTTTGGGGTCTGTCCTGTTTGGGGTTCATTGGACTTCTTTAATGGATATAATCTCCTCTTTCATCATATCAGGGAAGTTCTCCTCCAGCAAATCTTGGACAATTTTCTCAGTGGTTTTATTTTTATTTTCCTATTCTGGAATTCCAATGACACATAGATTATTCTTTTTGATGGTATCCCACATGAACCTTTGGCTCTCTTCATCTTGTTTTGATTTTTTTTTTCTGATTGATCCCTTTCTAAAGAAGTATTCAGATATTTGTCTTCAGTCTCATTAATTCTGTCTTCCATTGCATCAATTCTATCCTTTTGCTCTTCTAATGTGTTATCTATTTCTGACAATTCAATATTAATCTTCTGGATTTCTATCTGTAGATTTAGAATCATTTCTTATTTTTCATTCATTTTTTCATTTTGTTCTTGTATTTTCTTCCAAATTTTTTGAAGATATCTTTGAAGATACCTAAATATAATTCTTTTGAATTCCTTATTAGAAAGTTCCAATGCTGCTTCTTCCTCAGGGATGTGTTCTGGGTCTGTAACCTGTTCCCTTGTTTCTACCACTTTATCTTTCTTGTTTGTTTGGACTGTGATGGTCTGTTGTCTCCGAGGCATCGTG
>NW_006932021.1:3537-5198 GCF_000298275.1 Orycteropus afer afer
TTGATTTGTTTTGTCTTGGTTTTATGGTTTAATATTTTGAAAAGGTGAAGCTGGTGTATTTTATTTTATTATTGATTCAGGTATGTTGGGTTGTTCTGCTGTTTTCTTTGTGATGGTGGAATCATTGTTTGGAATGTGGATATGTGTTTCTCTTTGTCGTAAAGAGTGTTTAGATTTTGAAGCAGGAGGTTTTATGGTAATTGGCTGAATATGGTTTCTTTTATTGAATGAGTGAAGTTATGGGCGGAGAAGGTGGGAACAGAAGAAGGAAAATCTTGGTGTGGCTAGGGTCCATTTCTAGGGCTTTGTGCAGGCTGTTATTGATGACATAGTTATTTACAAGTCTGTGGCTCAATCTCAGGAAAATTCCTGTTGTTAGAGAGTCACCACTTTCCACCAGGCTCAGGGACACTCAAAGACCCTGCTTCCAAGGCCCCTCGGCACCAAAAAGCAGATCCAAGGCAAATTCCTGGGACCGCACTCAGCTGTGGCTTCCTCTCTCTCCCTGCCCCACCTACCCATGGCACCGGCACTATCCCCCCAGTCCGCAAATGGCTTGGGAGTTTTTCTGTGATACCACCCACCTGAGGCGCCAAAGATGTGCACGATTTCAGCTGTTCTGGAGTCAGGAGAGTACCTGCTACTAAACTGTGGTCCTGATATCAGTGACATAGATAAGCACAATGTGTGCTAGGCTGACCCAAGCCCACTCAGTGACCTGCTGAGGGAGGAGCGAGCTCACCCCCCTGAAGCACGAGTGAGCTCTCCACTGGAGTTTCAGTGGTGCTGCGTGCACCCGTTTACACTTAGGTGACCTAAGTTACCAATAAAATCAGGTTCTGGTGACAGATCATTGGGGCTGTTTGCTGGGATGTTGGAGTGGTCGCTGGTATGGTGATATAGGGTGTCTTCTTTCTTGGCTCATGGAGATCTCAGGTGGCTGCCCTCACCCGCCAGCCAATGACTGCCCCAGGGAATTTTCCAATGGCTTCTCTCTGCTGCCTGTCCGTCCTCCGCTGGGTAGATCTTTCTTAAATAATATCCCTGTGCCTTTCCTCCAATTCTGCTCTTCTGTATTTGGTGCACTCTGATTCCATGAGCTGTTTTGAGCACCAAAATCCCTAATTCAAACTGCTATACCAAGTTTTTCAAGCACTAAGATGCTGGAGGGAAATAGCGTGGTGCTTACTGACGAGACTCCATTTTGAATCTCGACCTGAAGTGGGTTTTTTATTTTTTTAATTTTTTATTTATTTTAATTTATTGTGATTTGGGTGAAGATTTACAGAGTAAATTCACTTTCTATACAGCAGTTCACATATACGTTGTCTCATGTCATTGACCACAGTTTACCACAATGCAACAGCTCCCCTCCCACTCCCCCCCCCATAGTTACCTCTTCCCAGTGACCATCCCTCCATACTCTCCTGCCCCCTGAGGTGTCTCCCTGTGCATAAGCAGCCCTTCCTTCTCCCATGATTGTTCTCTCCAGGGTGTGTGTCTACTTGAGGAAAATGTTTAACTCACATGCCTGTATTTTGTTTGGCTGGAAACCATAGGTGTGGGTTCAATCCCAGACCTGAAGGGCAGCTAGGGGCCATAGTCTCAGTGGTTCCATCAGGCTCTATTGGACCAGAAAACCTGGTCCCCACCATCTTTTT
>NW_006932022.1:0-1862 GCF_000298275.1 Orycteropus afer afer
AGCCTTCTGATTAGCAGTCAAGTGCCTTACTCACTATGCTACCAGAGCTCCAGAGTGTTATCTAGGACCCCCCCATAAATAACACATGATTTATGCACCATTACTTAATATGTAAGAAGCCCTGGTAGTGCAGTGGTTAAGCACTTGGCTGTTAAGCAAAAGGCCGGTGGTTTGAACTCACTAGCTTCTCCACAGGAGAAAGATGAGGCAGTCTGCTCTCATAAAGGTTTACAGTCTTGGAAACTCTGTGGGGCTTTCTGTTCTACTTTCTCCTATAGGGTCATTATGAGTCAGAATCAACTCAATGACAGTGGGTTTGATTTTTTTATTTTTCTCCCAAGGATCTTTCTTCCAGGGAGTGGCTGGTAGGTTCAAACAACTGACCTTTTGATTAGCAGCCCAACGCCTTAACCACAGTGCCACCAGAGCTCCTTAAATTTGGAAGGGGCAAATAAGGAAACCTAGAGCTTCAAGTGTCAGTAGTTTCTAAGTTAATTCTTTCTTTTGTTTTTAGCAAGGGAATCATTGTGGATAATTTATAAAGTGATATATAATTATGATGTATAAATAAACACATAGATTGACACATAAGGGAGAGAGAGAAGGGGAAAGCATTGGATTCCTTAGGGGTGAGGACGATGGACCTTATCCTTTCAAATTGTTTGAGAATTTGAAAGCTGATAATGAAAACAACCTGACTTTTTATTTAGGCATAGTATGTGTGGCCTTTGGAAAATATCTCAAAGATTTTTTTAAAGAGTGAATCCAGAATCCACCTGTGAGTGTATTTCAGAGTGAGTGACTTTAAAAAACAAACAAACTCACTGAAATCTAGTTGATTCCAACTCATAGTGACCCCCATTGGGTTTCTGAGGCTGTAAATCTTCACAGCAGAGCAGCTGGTGGGTTTGAACTGCTGACCTGGTTAGCAGCCAAATGCCTTATCCATTACACCACCAGGGCTTTAAAAGCCAAAACCAAACTCCCCACCATCAAGTGAATTCCGACTCCTAGCAGCCCCCACTGGGTTTCTGAGGCTGTAAATCTTTACGGAAGTAGATCGCCCTATCTTCCTTCTACGAAGTGGCTGATAGGTTTGAACTGCTGACCTTTTGATTAGCAGCCAATTGCATTATCCACCACGCCACCAGTGGTCCTTACCAATGCTTTGTTGTTGTTGTTGTTGTTGTTGTTATTTGCCATCGAGTTGGCTCCGACTCATAGCGACCCCTCCTTGGGTTTCCGAGGCAGTATCACTACGGAAATAGGATTGCCCAACCTTCCTTCCGAGGAGTGGCTGGTGGGTTTGAACCGCCAGCCCTCTGGTTAGCAGTCAAGTGCTTTAGCCACTGTGCTACCAGAGCTCCTACCAATGCTTTAGGGAGGTCTTTTTCTGGTTTCTCATGTCTGACTCTGTAGCTAGTCAATTGCTAAACCTTCAAGAAGATTTGGCAGCATAAATACTCCATTACACTTAAATGGCAACCTTTTCTAAGAAAAGAAAAAGTGGCATTTCATTTGGGAATTTACCTTTTTATTGACTATTTAGGAATAGATTATCTTTAGACTTCAGGGAAGAAGTTTGAATTAAAAAATTTTTAAAGGTGAACAGTTTATCTTAAGATTAAAGAGGAAATTCAATGATATTATTAGTCAGCTACACAGCAACACTCTTTTCAGAAGCAATGTTTATACTATGCAATGGTTTATATTTGCTCAAAAAGTAACACTGATTGTGAAGGTTAATTGAGAATGTACTATGTGCCAAGCACAGTTCTGAGTCCTTTACTCTTTTAATCTTTAATCTTCCCAACACCCCAGTGGTGTGTTGTTATCCCCTTTTATTATTGTTGTTGGTAGGT
>NW_006932022.1:2187-3908 GCF_000298275.1 Orycteropus afer afer
TGAGAACTGACACTTGCCCAGAGTCGTGTGGCTTACACCAGGCAGAGCCCAGACACAGACCCAGGCAGACTGACTCCAATTTGCGGAGCTTCTCTCTACATCAGCTTGGCTCAGATGAGTTTCTAGGCTTTCCTTATACAGGGATCTAGGAAATTATACAAAAATAAGAATGCCTGTTTAAATATCCCCTTCCCCCTGCCACTTACCCATCATCTGATTAAATGCTACAAGTATTTATTAAATTCCATCCAGAAAATCAAATACTGACAAATGTAAAAGCCTGCACGGGGTTAGCACTACTTACATATTTTATGTCATTTAAATATTATACCATTTTCTCACCTTGCCTTAAATTGTGTTTATCTTTTTAGTGTATAGTGTGTTGGGTGTTTGGAATAGCAAAACTATCTCCAAAGTATCTATTGGTCTTCTTGGAGTCAGTATCCTCCCTGCTTAATTCTTCTTGGGGATGAAATCAACATTGCATGCTAGTGCCTTCCTTCCCACACCTCCCCTAGGTTAAAGTTGAATTCTTTGAGATTGAGATTTTTTTTTTTTTTTTTGTGACTTTAACAATGTTCTGTTCACATGTCCTTGCATAGGCCCAACAATTGCTTGTTGACCCATTTTAACCTCTTTTGAGCGTCATCTTCAAAGTGTAACTGTCCTTGACAATGAAAGAGACCTTCCTATTGTCTGGTCCTTCCAGGCAATCTTTAGCATGGAGCTAAATGGCTTTCAGATGGAGGAGTTGGCAAGAGGAAGGAGACAAAGTGAGCTGTTGTTCCTGAGTGACTTTGCTAAGTTTCCCTTTTCTCTCTCAGAATGGTGCATTTCTATAGAAGATGACAGACATTTTGACAGGTGCAATATGCTTTGAACTGTTGTGTCCGATAACTCTTTTGTCTTGGGTTTTCCCAGCAGAGTGGTACATCTCCTTGGGATGCTGATATGCATATTGTTTTCTTTTCATTTACTTTGGTGAAGTCTTCCTTCCCACTTTCCCTCCACTTCTTTTTAGGCTCTTTGCACGCATGTCACTAACCCAGATGGGAAGGCAGGCTTTAGTTCAGGGTCCTCTCCTTACCCTCTCCTGCTCCCTCATTTTTTCTTTTTCCTCAAAATGGAAATTACTTCTAACATAGTTTCCTTATTATTGCTAAAAAGAAAGGAAGGACTGAAGGGAGGAATGAATAATGGAGAAATGGAAATATTTATGACCTAATAATCCAATGACAACTACTGTTTACATTTTGGAGCATATCCTTTCATATATTTTCTCAGCATATGTCCATATAGAACTATTTTTGCAAAAAATTGAGTCATACTATACACATTATTCTGTAACCTGATATTCCCCATATCACAATGATGTAATATGTTTGCAATTTTTAATAAACAATACTCTTTATTACCATTTCAAGCCTAAAGAGAATTTCATTACCAATGTATCACAATTTAATTAACCCATTCACTATTCTGGAACATTTTAGTTACTTTCAAATTTCACTATTGTAAATATATTTTTACACATATATTTTATATATCCTTTTTGTCTAAATCTGATTATTTTTATAATGAACATTCTTAAAATGTATTGCCGGTCAAAGTGCATGCAAGAATTCACATTTTAGATCATCTACAACTGTCCAGGGGAGCTCTGGTAATGTAGTGCCTAAGGCACTTGACTGCTAACCAGAAGGCTGGCGGATCAAACCCAC
>NW_006932023.1:0-1943 GCF_000298275.1 Orycteropus afer afer
TATCCCCTTTCTCCTGCTCTTCCGGCCTGCTACTCTGGGTGGGCCTGAGTTTCCCCTCCTCACCTAATCCCTTCGGCTGATTGCTCTTCTGTCCGAGTTCAAGGCTTTTATCCCCTTCCCTGCTCTTCCGACCTGCTACTCTGGCGTCCCTGTGTTGTCTCTCCTCACCTGTAAGCCTGGGGCTCAAGGCTTTTATCCCCTTCTCTGCTCTTCCGACCTGCTACTCTGGCATCCCTGTGTTGTCTCTCCTCACCTGTAAGCCTGAGGCTCAAGGCTTTTATCCCCTTCTCTGTTCTTCTGGCCTGCTACACTGGCGTCCCTGCATTGTCTCTCCTCACCTGTAAGCAGGATAACTGTGTCCTGTGTGTGCTTCCTCTCTAAAATGCTGCAAAGAAGCAAGTGCATTTGGACCCGAAGTAGTCACTGGCTGAGTTGTCTGACAAGATTGAGAAGAGTACTAGCAGGAGACTCTTTTTCATGCAGACTCTGCCCAAGTCACGCATGGGCTCGTGGGATCATTATTCTTTAGTGTTGCATAGTATTCCATTGTGTCTCTGTACCATAGTTTGGTTATCCATTCTTCATTTGATGGACACCTAGGTTGTTTCCATCTTTTGGCTATTGTAAATAGTGCTGAGATGAACATGGGTGTGCATATGTCTGTTCTTGTCATGGCTTTCACCTCTTTAGGGTATATACCTAGTAATGGAATAGCTGGGTCAAATGGTATTTCTAGTTCCAACTTTTGAAGGAATCACTGTACTGCTTTCCACAATGGTTGTACCATTTTACAGTCCCACCAGCAGTGGGGATTAAAAGTGAGGAACCCAGAGAGAGGAGCAGTCAGCCGCAGGCATCCAGATGAGGAGAGAGAACTCAGGCACCCCCAAAGCAGCAGGACGGGAGAGCAGAAGAAAGGGTATTAAAAGGCTCAGGAACCAAGTCAGCCGCAGGGGTCCAGGTGAGGAGAGAGAACCCAGGCATGCCCAAAGTAGCAGGGCAGGAGAGTTGGAGAAAGGAACCCAGACAAAGGAGGAGTTAGCCACAGGGACCAAGGTAAGGGTGGTATGAGAGGTTCCCAGTAGGGAGACAAACTTGTCTGTTGGTTTGTCCTACCATGGTGACGTGTTGATGTGAGTTTTGAGGCTGAGCCACTGGTGTTTCAAACCCAGCGGGATGCACATGGTGCACAGGTAGCAGCCAGGCTTACAGACTGAGACAGACTAGGAAGAAGGAAGAGGCTGTTCACTTCTCAAAGAATTGGCCAGGGAAAACCTTATGAATAGCAAAGAAACACTGTTTGATACATTACTGCACAACTTTATGAATAGTCTGGTTAGGTTAGAAGGCTCTCAGAATAGGACTGGGAAAGAGCTGCAACATCTGAGTAAACCCAGCCTTACTCATATGGAAAAGGTAAAGCTTTTGAGACCTCCATTTGCTGATGTGGCACCACTAAAATTGAGGAGAAAGAGCTGCAGGCATCCATTAATCATAGGAACATGGAATGTACAAAGTATGAATCTAGGAAAGTGGGAAGTTGTCAAAAATGAAATGGAACACATAAAGATTTATATCCTCAGCATTAGTGAGCTGAAATGGACTGGTTTTGGCCACTTTGAATCAGACAACCATGTGATCTACTATGCCGGGAATGACAGTTTGAAAAGGAATGGCGTGGCATTCATCATAACAAAGAAGGTTTCAAGATCTGACCTGAAGTACAATGCTGTCAGTGATAGGATAATATCCATACGCCTACAAGGAAGACCCATTAATACGACTATTATTCAAAATTATGCACCAACCACCAAACCCAAAGATGAGGAAATTGAAGAATTTTATCAAAATCTGCAGTCTGAAATTGACAGAACATGCAATAGGGATGTGCTAATTATCACTGGTGACTGGAATGCAAAAGTTGGAAACAAAGAAGAATCACC
>NW_006932023.1:2921-3591 GCF_000298275.1 Orycteropus afer afer
CACAGAATGTGGAAATTATAGAACAATATCATTATTATTGCATGCCAGTAAGATGTTACTGAAGATAATTCAAAAACGTTTGCAGCAGTATATTGACAGAGAACTTCCAGAGGTGCAGGCTGAATTCAGAAGAGGATGTGGAACAAGTGATATCATAGCTTATGTCATTTGGATCTTGGCAAAGAATACCAGAAAGGTGTTTACTTGTGCTTTATTGACTATGCAAAGGCATTTGATTGTGATCATGACAAATTATGGATAACATTGAGAAGAATGGGAATTCCTGAACACTTGATTGTACTCATGAGAAACCTGTACCATGACCAGGAGGCTGTCATTCGAACGGAACAATGGGACACTGCATGGTTTAAAATCAGGAAGGGAGTCTGTCAGGCTTGTATCCTTTCCCCACACGTATTCAATCTATATGCTGAGCAAATAATCCAAGACGCTGGAATATATGAAGAAAAACGTGGCATCAGGATTGGAGGAAGAATCATTAACAACCTGAGAAATGAAGACAATACAACTTTGCTTGCTGAAAGTGAGGATGACTTGAGGTACTTACTGATGACGGTTGAAGAATACAGTCTGCAGTACGGATTGCATCTCAATATAAAGAAAACAAAAATCCTCACAGCTGGATCAATGAGCAGCATCACAATAAATG
>NW_006932024.1:0-688 GCF_000298275.1 Orycteropus afer afer
AAAAATCTTCAACAAAATCCTGGCCAATAGACTCCAACAGCATATCAAAAAAATGATTCATTATGACCAAGTGGGGTTCTTATCAGGTATGCAAGGATAGTTTAACATTTAGAAAAACAATCAACATCCTCCACCACATAAATAAAACAAAGGAAAAGAAACACATAATCATATCAATCGATGCAGAAAAGGCATTTAATAAAATCCAACATCCATTCCAGATCCAAACTCAGCAAAATCAGAATAGAAGGGTCATTCCTCAATATAATAAAGGGCATATATGCAAAACAAACAGCCAACATTATTCTCAATGGAGAGAGACTGAAACCATTCCCCTTGTGAACAGAACCAGATGAGGATGCCTTCTATCATCATTTCTATTCAACATTGTATTGGAAGTCCTAGCCAGGGCAATAAGGCAAGAAAGGAAAATCAATGGCACCCAAATTGTTAAGGAAGAAGTCAAACTATCCCTATGTGCTCATGATATAATCCTCTACCTAGAAAACCTAAGTTGTTGTTAGGTGCCATTGAGTCATTTCTGACTCATAGCGACCCCATGCACAGCAGAATGAAACACTGCCCTATCCTGAACCAGCTTCATGATCCCTGCTACACTTGAGCCCATCATCGCAGCCACCGTGTCAATCCATCTTGTTGAAAGCCTTCCCCTCTTTCGTTGACCCTC
>NW_006932024.1:1858-3334 GCF_000298275.1 Orycteropus afer afer
TTGGTGTTCAATGCATCAAATCTTTTCTTTAGATGATCTCAATTCAGGAAGGATATATTCAAGATCATATTTTGGCTCTTTTGGACTTGTTTTAATTGTCTTTAACTTCAAGTTGAATTTGCATATGAGCAGTTGATGGCCTGTTCCACAATCAGCTCCTCGCCTGGTTTTGGCTGAAGATATTGAGCTTTTCCACCGCCTCTTGCCACAGATGTAGTCAATCTGATTCCTTTGTGTTCTATCTGGTGAAGTCCACATGTAGTGCCACCTTTTGTGTTGTTGAAAAACGGTATTTGCAATGAATAAGTCATTGGTCTTGCAAAATTCTACCCTGCAAGTTCCAGCATTATTTCTGTCATCAAGGCCAAATTTTGCAACTACCAGTGATTCTTCTTTGTTTCTAACTTTTGCATTCCAGTCACCAGTGATAATTAACACATCCTAATTGCATGTTCGGTCAATTTCCAACTGCAGAAGTTGGTAAAAATCTTCAATTTCCTCATGTTTGGCTTTGGTGGTTGGTGCATAAATTTGAATAATAGTCATATTAACGGGTCTTCCTTGTAGGTGTATGGACATTATCCTATCACTGACAGAGACTCAGTAAAAACACTACTGGAACTAATTGAGATATTTAGCACAGTGGCAGGATACAAGATCAACATCCACAAATCAGTTGGATTCAGAGATTGCTAAAAAAAAGAAATAAGGTGATCAATACCATTTACAATAGCTACCAAAAAAATAAAATACTTGGGAATAAATCTTACCAGGTGCACAAAAGACCTGTACAAAGAATATTACAAAAGACTATGACAAGAAACCATGAGAGATTACATAAATGGAAGAACATACGATGCTCATGGATCAGAAGATTGAACATTGTGAAAGTGTCAGGTCTACCCAAAGCAATCTATACATTCAGTGCAATCCTAATCCAGAACCCATCAACATTTTTTAAGGATATGGAAAAACCAATCACTATATGGAAAGGAAAGAGACCCCAGATAAACAAAACACTATTGAAGAAGAAGAACAAAGTAGGAAGTCTCACACTCTTGGATCTTAAAACCTGCCACACAGCCACAGTAGTCACACTGCCTGGTATTGGTACAGCAACAGACACATAGACCAATGGAATAGAATTGAGAACCCAGAAATAGATCCATTAACCTATGATCAGCTGATCTTTGACAAAGGGTCAACATCCATTAATTGGGAAAAGGATTGTCTGTTTAACAAATGGTGCTGGCAAAACTGGATATCCATTTTACAGAAAAATGAAACAAGATCTCTACCTCACACCATACACAAAAACTAACTCCAGATGGATCAAAGACTTAAATGTGAAACTAAAACTATTGAGTTCCTCAAGGAAAAATTAAGGGCAAATTTAGGGGCCCTGATATATGGCATTAATAGACTATCAAGCATAACCCAGCATGCACAAACAACAGAAGATAAACTAGATGAATG
>NW_006932025.1:0-3986 GCF_000298275.1 Orycteropus afer afer
GACAGACGTTTGTCTTGCTGTTGGAGACCTCTCGTATCACCCCCACCTGGGTCCCTGTGGCTGACTGTTCCTCTGTCTGGCTTCCTGCCTTTTAATCCCCTTTCTCCTGCTCTTCTGACCTGCTGTTTTGTGCATCCCTGAGTTGTCCCTGGGGCTGACTGCTCCTCTGTCTGGGTTCCTGGCTCTTTATCCCCTTTCTCCTGCCTGACCTGCTGTTTTGTGCATCCCTGAGTTGTCCCTGGGGCTGACTGCTCCTCTGTCTGGGTTCCTGGCTCTTTATCCCCTTTCTCCTGCTCTTCCAGCCTGCTACTCTTGGCGGGCCTGAGTTGCCTCTCCTCACCTAATCCCTTTGGCTGACTGCTCTTCTCTCTGGCTTCCTGGCTTTTAATCCACTTTCTCCCGCTCTTCCCGCTTGCTACTTCAGGCATCCCTGAGTTGTCTCTCCTCACCTGTAACCCTGGGGCTGTATGTATGTATTGCACTGGGCAAATTGACTGCAAAAGACCTCTTTCAAGTACTGAAGAGCAAAGATGTATTTGAAGATTCAGCTGTGCTTAACCCAAGCCATGGTACTTTCAATCACCTCACATGCATGTGAAAGCTGGACAATGAACAAAGAAGACTGAAGAAGAGTTGATGATTTTGAGTTGTGATGTTGGCAAAGAATACTAAAAGTACCATGGACTGCCAGAAGAACAAACAAATCTGTCCTGTAAGAAGTGCAACCAGAATGCTTCTTGGAAGCAAGAATGGCCAGACTTCATCTCACTGACTTAGGTCATGTTGTCAGAAAGGACAATTCCCTAGAGAAGGATATCATGCTTGGTAAAGTGGAGGGTCAGCGAAAGAAGGGAAGACCTTCAATGACATGGATTGACACAATGCTCATGTGTAGCAAGGATTGTGAGGATTTCCCACAACCAGGCAGTATTTCATTCTCTTGTACACAGGGTCACTATAAGTTGGAGCCAACTCGATGGCACCTAACAACAGCAACTAAGTGTAGGCCAAAGGACCTCTCATGGCATAGTGGATAAGGCATTTGACTGCTAACCAGAAAGTCAGTGGTTCAAACCTACCAGCTGTTCCACAGAAGGATAATGGGGCAATCTAAAAATAAATTCTTTATAAAAATAAATCCTTTAGGATCTATAGCCTCGGAAGCATAATGGCGATTGCTATGAGTCAGAATCAACTGGAAGGCAGTGATTTTGGTTTGGTTTTTGGTTTAGCGTAGCCCAAGGTTTAGGTTGTTGTTGTTGTTGTTATGTGCCGTCGAGTCGGACCCGACTCATAGCGACCCCTCCTTGGGTTTCCGAGGCAGTATCACTACGGAAGTAGATTGCCCCATCTTCCTTCTGAGGAGTGGCTGGTGGGTTTGAACCACCAGCCTTCTGGTTAGCAGTCAAGTGCCTTAGCTACTAGGTTAGCAAGAGTAAATATTTTAATGTGAGTTTCTTCTTTATTCCAATTTTTATTCTGTCCCTGTAATTTTACCTTGTTTATTTTTAATACAAAAGCACACATAGACACTTTTATGTACTAACAAATGTCTTTGGTGTTTAATAAATTAGACATTTGATTGTAAGATCTTTTTGAAATTCAAACTAATGTTTCATTACTTAATAAACGTGGTTTAAGTATACTTAAAGTTACCTTCATGCACTCAGACTTTTTACAATTTTGTTTAGGTATGCGTCACATGAACTTTACATGTTGAAAGCCTAGACATGGAAAGATAATATTATGTACTAGAGATAGACCACTGAGAATATCTTGTCATTTCAGATGGTCTCGGGTCATTCTGGGAAGGAGCAGGCTCTAGGATTGGAAAACAAACTCAGTCTAGAAGGAGGCATTCAGTAAGAATGCTGCTAAGGTTCCAGTAAGGTGGTGGAATAGGCAAAAAGACTTCACAGACCCTCTTCAACAAATAAAAGGGGAACCAATTAACACAGATACAGAAGATAAACCTGGACCCCTGAGCTTTGAAGGCAAGGATATAGAAGTGGACTAAACCCCAATTAGTGGAAGAATTTGCATGAAAATACCAGAAGAGGAGACATATGGAGCTGCGGTCTGGCAGTGATTCTGAGAGATCCTCATGGCACAGACAGCTTGGAGATTGATGTGTGGTGGTAGGACCTAAGAATTAACCTAAAAATCAACCCTGCTAGCCAGGGACTGCATGGAGGACTGTTCTGGTGGCTGGGGAATAAAAGGTGAAGAGGAAGGTGGGCTGAGCTGTGGACTTTTTTTGCTGTCCGAAGGGTGCAGCCATTTTGAATGTTTACAACCAGCTTGACCATTTTAGATATTTAAAGAGACAGAATTATCCCAGATTCCAGGGGCTTAAGAACAGGTTCCACTTGCCAGTAAACTCAAGGACACTCTGGACTTGTAAGAATGAAAACATGTGACATTCCCCTTGATACACTTATACCCCACACCCTCTTGGTGAACAGAGGTGCGGCCATCCCCCGCTCCCATCCACCTTCTGGGCATGCAAGAACTTCATCCCAGTCTGTGTGCTCAGATGGAGCCTGGCTGCCCTGCCTAACCCTCCCCCAATTTTTTTCTTTTTCTTTTTTTTTCTCTTTCTTTTTTTCTGGTTTTTAGTTTGCTTGTTTTTGTCTGTTTTAAAACTACTACTATTATTAATACTTTTGTCCTTTTTATGATTATTCTTTTTATTCTTTATTCTTCCTATTCCTTGTTGCAGAATGTTTTTTTTCCCTCATAGTTAACCCCATTTCTTGTTTTTCTTTTTGCATTTTTCCCATTTTTTCTTCATTATTCAACTTCTCTACTTTATTTCTCTTAGTGCCCTATCCCCAGATATTGCAGGGTTTTCTTCTTTTCTTCTTCTTCTTTTTCCCTTTTCACTTTTTTTGGTTACTGTTCCTGTGTGATTACATGGTGTGTTTTTTTCCATGTGCTTTTAGTTTTTTGATGGTTATTCAATTGTAAGTTTTGTCTAAGTGAGTGGGAGACAGCAACAGTCCCCATAAGATACAACTACACCCACACCTCCTGGAACTTCACTTACTGAGCAAGAGCCACCACCTCCTTCTCCACCAGTGGGCCAACGATAAAAAACCACCAAGAAGAGCCTGAATCACTCTTAGCTGCTCTTCTCAAACTGTTAACAGAGATCTAAATACAACAACACCACAATGTCTCGGAAACAACAGACCATCACTGTCCACACAAAGAAGCAAGATAAAGTGGTAGAAACAAGAGAATAGGACACAGACCCAGAACACCTCCCTGAGGAAGAAGCAGCATTGGAACTCTCTGATAAGGAATTCAAAAGAATTATATTTAGGTATCTTCAAAGGATTGAGGCACAGACCAAAGAAAACAGAAAAAGTCCTAGAAGAATTTTGGAAGAAAATACAAGAACAAAATGACAAAATTAATGAAAAACTAGAAATGATTCTAAATCTACAGATAGAAATCCAGAAGATTAATACTAAATTGTCAGAAATAGATAACACATTGAAAGAGCAATGGAGTAGAATTGATGCAATGGAAGACAGAACTAATGAGATTGAAGATAAATACCTGAATACTTCTTTGGTACCTGTGTGTCATTGGAATTCCAGAACAGGAAGAGAAAAATGAAACCACTGAGAAAATTGTCCAAGATATGCTTGAGGAGAAATTCCTTGATATGATGAAAGATGAGAATATATCCATTCAGTAAGTTCAACAAACCCCAAACAGGATAGATCTCAAAAGAAAATCACCAAGACATATCATCATCAAACTCATCAAAACCAAAGACAAAGACAGACTACTGAAACCAGCATGGGAAAAACAAAAATTTACATACAAGAGACAGCCAGGAAGATTAAGCTCTGATTCCTCAGCACAAACCATGTAAATGAGAAGGCAATGAGATGGTATATATAAAACCCTGAAAGAGAAAAATTTTCAACCAAGAATTATATACCTGGCAAAATTGTCTCTCAAATATGATG
>NW_006932026.1:0-3842 GCF_000298275.1 Orycteropus afer afer
TGTCTTGTTGAACTTTGCTTTTAGTGCTGGGGCAAGATGGTATCTCATTGTCGTTTTGATTTACATCTCTCAGAAGGCTGGCGGTTCAAACCCACCAACCACTCCTCGGAAGGAAGATGGGGCAATCTACTTCCGTAGTGATACTGCCTCGGAAACCCAAGGAGGGGTCGCTATAAGTCGGTCCAACTCAATGGCATATAACAACAACAACAACAATGGTTAATAATCATGAGCATTTCTTCATATGTTTGTTGGAAGCCTGAACATCCTCTTTGGTGAAGGGTCTATTCATGTCTTCTGCCCATTTTTGAATTGGATTATGTGTCTTTTTATTGTTGAGGTGTTGGAGTTTTCTACAAATTGTAGAGATAAGTCTCTTGTCTGATATGTTATTACCAAATTTTTTTTTTTCTCAATCTGTAGGTTCTCTTTTGACTCTTTTGGAGAAGTCTTTGGAAGCACATAAAAAATTAATTTTTAAAAGGTCCCATACATCTAATTTATCTTCTGCTGTTTGTGCATTTTGGGTTATGCTTGACAGTCTATTTATACCATATATTAGGGCCTCTAAATATGCCCCTAGTTTTTCTTTGAGGAACTTTATAGTTTTAGGTTTCACATTTAAGTCTTTGACCCATCTGGAGGTAGTTTTTGTGTATGGTGTGAGGGACAAATCTTTTTTCATTTTTCTGCAAATTGATATCCAGTTTTGCTAACACCATTGTTAAACAGACAATCTTTTCCCTATTTAGTGGATTTCGGCACTTTGTCAAAGATCAGCTGACATAGGTCGATGGATCTATTTCTGGGTTTTCAATTCTATTCCATTGGTCTATGTGTCTGTCCTTGTTTCAATACCAGGCAGTTTCGACTATTGTGGGTGTATAGTTTTGAGATCTGGCAGTGTGAGACCTCTTACTTTGTTCTTTTTCTTCAATAGCGCTTTGCTTATCCGAGGTCTCTTTCCTTTCCATATAAAGTTAGTGATTGTTTTTTCTATATCTTTAAAGAATACTGACGGGATCTGGATTGGGATTGCATTGAATGTATAGATTGCTGTGGGTAAACTTGACATTTTCACAATGTTCAATCTTCCTATTCACGAGCAAGGGATGTTCTTCCATATAGGTAAATCTCTTATGGTTTCTTAAACAAACTTCTGTATTTCCATATCAACATTTTTCATAAGAAATTATCTGGTACTAACAAATTTTTATACCTTAGAAAAAATGAAGAAAACTTTAAAATATTAAAGCACAAAATAAGCCACCAAATCTTGTTTTGTCTAATTACTTCTTCCTGTTTGTCAAGTAAACCTAATTTTAATCTCATCCAAAGTCTACAAAAGAACATTTCACAGCTCTACAACAATTCCTTAGGTGTTTCAAACCTCATAACATTCCTTGAAATTTATTAACTATGAGGTGAATGACTAAAGGTAGCACCACTTCCTTTGATCTGTGAAATACACCATTTTCAATTTAACAGTTTCATTCTAATCTTTACAGCCCTGAAACATGAAAATACTGTATACTGACTTCATGAAGGTGCTGGATAATGCTCTCACTGACATTTTCCACTTGATTTTGAGATTGTACAGTAAAAGATCATGAACTAGATAATGAGGTTTCAAGATCCCACAATTGCTCCACTAAATTTTTAACACAATCAACACTTGAAAGCAAGCTTCAAAAGAACAGGAACTTTTCTGTTTCATTTTGTGGTTAACCCTCAGTACCTAGAACAGAACCTTACAGCAGCAGTTTTTCAATTTAAGTATCTCAAAGAGCTCTGGTGGCATAGTGGATAAGGCATTTGGCTGTAACCAGAAGGTCAGCAGTTCAAACCCACCAAGTGCTCCATAGAAGGAAGATGGAGCAATCTACTTCCGTAAAGATATACGGCCTTAGAAACCCAAGGGGGTTACTATGAGTTGGAATCGACTTGATGGCAGTGAGTTTGGTTTTGGTTCGGTAAGAATGAATGAATAATCTATTTGGTAATCACCCAACATAAAGCTTTGCAATGTCTTTCATCCCATAGCCTCATCGCCTCACACACCAAGTTCTGATAACTTTTCCTGGAAAACACCTCTTGTATCTATCTGTCCTTTCTGTACCACCGCCTACCCTCATTCCAATTTTCATCATCTCATGCGCAGATTACAAGAATCTTCCTCCTCACCTCTCAGATTCCAGATTCTCTCCCCTCTAACCTTTCTGACACACAACTACCAGACTCAGTTTTTATGTCAAGTTCCACCTTGCTTAAGCTCTCAGAACTCTATGAACTTTGCACAACTGGTCCCCCTCACCTGAAATACATTTTCTTCTCCACTCTACTTAATGCAGTCTCAGCTAGCCTTCAAGGTCTAGCTCAAGTTTTTATCCCTTCTGGAAGTGCTAGGCTGAGTTCTCTAATCCTCAGAGTCCTTTTCTAAACCCTGCAAAGCAAGGAAGTGGAGAGAAAACTCGGCCGATCCTCCTCATAACCCTCTGCTCATTTCATAGGAGAACCTGAGACTCAAGGAAAGCAACATCCTCACAATGCCTCCGAGTTGTGGGGTCAGAGCCTAAATTCCAATCTTACTGGTTCTAGCAGCTATAACACTTACCATTCAAGAGCTAAGTAGGTACTACTAAAAAAAAAAGCAGGGATCAGGCCCTTTTAAAAATTTTAAGTTATTTATGTGGCTTTCTCATACGCAGATAGGAATAATGACAATAAAAGTTCTGTGACTAGTTTGGTCATTATAGATTGGTTAAAAAGAGAAAAAATAATAATCCTTAGAACACTTAAATACTACAAAATTACCAACTACATTTAGTTCAAGTCAGAGCTGTGTCTTAACAAGGTGGCCCAGGGTCACCAGTATGTAAAAGGATTAGTTTTGATGTTCCCACCCACCAAACCAAAAACCAAACCCACTGTCATCAAGTTGATTCCAATTCATAGCAACTCCAGAGAACAGAGCAGAATTGCCCCATAAGGTTTCCAAGGCTGTAAATCTTTACAGAAGCACACTACCTCATCTTTCTCCTATGAAGCAGCTGTGGGTTTGAACCTCTGACCTTTTAGTTTGCAGCCAAATGCTTTAATCACTGTGCCACCAGCTCCTATCTCCCACCCACAGACATATTTTAATTATAACATAAGTAATGGTGAAGGCTGGAATCCCTGGATGGTGCAAACAGTCAATGTTCTTGGCTAAGAATATTGCTAAGACAAGGTTGGAGGTTTGAGTCCACGAAAAGGCACCTCGGAAGAAATTCCTGGTGGTCTACTGCTGAAAAATAAGACACTGAAAACTCTCTGGAACACAGTTCTACTCTGACACACATTGCGCCACCATGAATCAGAATCAACTCAATGGCCACTGAGTTTGGTTAATGCTCAAGGCAGTGTTTGATGACAAGAGGAGGAAATATAATCAAAACTCACAGATTTCATGAAAACAAGTTAGCCAGGTTAGCCAAAAAAAAAAAAAAATGAAGGGAGAACTAATACTAATAATACCTGTAAGAGTTTTTTTTTTTTGAACAGTTTTAATTGCAACAGAGAAGAAAACTGTCAGGGCACATATATACCAATTTCTTTCTTTCTCTCTCTCCTATGTTTCTGTGAATAGGGAAAGAGTTTATTTGTATGATAACTATCAACTTAAAGTTTTAAAAGTCAGGAGGCGGGGCAAGATGGCGGACTAGGCAGAAGGATTGCACAGACCCTCTTCAACAAAGAAAAGGGAAACCAATAAATACAGACACAGAAGATAATCTTGGAACCCTGAGCCTTGAAGGAAAGGATGCAGATTTGGACTAAACCCCAACTAGCAGAAGAATTTG
>NW_006932027.1:0-990 GCF_000298275.1 Orycteropus afer afer
CAGTTTTGGGTGAATTTCATCAGGACTTTGGCTGAGTCCTCCATGTGAAAACCCATAGAAAGCCCAAGTGCTTATGGTTAGCTCACAGATTCTGACAGTACTGGATTATTATGCAGAATAGCTGTCCATCCTCTGTCACTGCTGAGATCACTCCTTAGCAATTGGCCCTAAATTAAAAAGACCCACACAGCTGTTTCCGAGACATTTGATAGCATTATCACTATTGTTGTTGTTAGGTGCCATTGAGTCTGCTGCAAATCAAGTGAACCCACATACAAGAGAACAAAACACTGCCTGTTCCTACACGATCCATACAGTCGTTGTTATGCCAGCTTTGAGCCTATTGCTGCAGCCACTGTGTCAGTCCATCTCGTTGAGGGTCTTACTCTTTCTCACTGACCCTCTACTTTACCAAGCATGATGTCCTCCCAGTACCGGTCCCTCACGACAACGTGACCAAAGCGTGAGACATGGTCTTGCCATCCTCGCTTCTAAGGAGCATCCTGGCTGTACTTTCTCCAAGACAGATTAGTTCTTTCTTTTCGCAGTCCATGGTTTATTCGATATTTTTTTTGCCAAAACCCTGATTCCAAGGCATCAGTTCTTCTTCACTCTCTTGTTCACTGACCATCTTTTGCTTGCATTTCAGGCGATTGACAATACCATGGCATGGTTCCAATGCAACATTGTCTTCAGAGTGACATGTTTGCTTTCTAACTCTTTAAGGAGATCTTTTACAGCAGATTTGCTTAATGTAATGTTGTTGTTGTTATGTGCCATGGAGTCGGACCCGGCTCATAGCGACCCCTCCTTGGGTTGCTGAGGCAGTATCACTATGAGAGTAGATTGCCCAACCTTCCTTCTGAGGAATGGCTGGTGCATTTGGACAGCCAGCCTTCTGGTTAGCAATCTAGTGCCTTAGACACTATGCTACCAGAGCTCTACTTAGTGTAATAGATCATTTGATTTCCTGACTGCAGCTTCCATGGG
>NW_006932027.1:2340-3725 GCF_000298275.1 Orycteropus afer afer
AGATGGTCTCTAAATTCAGGTGGAATATATTCAAGGTCATGTTTTGGCTCTTGTGGACTTGTTTAAAGTTTCTTCACCTTTATAAGTCAGAATGGACATGAGACAGTAGGTTTTCAGTTGAACGTGCATATGAGCAATTAACAATCTGTTTCCCACTCTTGTGGAGATTCTCCATCGTCTCTTTCCATAAATGTAGTTCCATTGATTCCTGTGTGTGACATCTGGTGCGGTCCACATGCATAGTTGCCATTTCCGTTGTTGATACAAGGTGTTTTCAATGAATTATTCATGGGTCTCATAAAAGTGTATCATGCATTTTTTGGCATCATTTTTATGACCGTATTTTCCAACTCCTGATGCTTTTTCCCCCTCCCCCAACATTCACATTCCAATTTCCAGTAATTATCCAGGCTTCTTGATTACATGTTTGATCAATTTCAGACTGTAGAAGTTGGTAAAAATGTTCAATTTTATAGTTTTGGCATTGATGATTGTTGTGTAAGTTAAAATAGTCATATTTACTGGTCTCCTTTGAAGCTGTGGATATTATCCTATCACTATTGTTATTAATCAAGTCCCCCTCCCATACAACTAATGGTAAGTGCTGTTGCCGCATACGTGTCTCAATGCAGGCTGTCCTAGTCTAGAAGTTGTTGTGAGAATACTAGCACTATAGCCTGGCCTCAAAATGGGAATGGGAAGAGCACTGTGACTGTCATTGAATCATAGAGTGCTTTGCTTACCACTGACATTGACAGACTGAATCACATTGATTTACATGGCTGCAGTCTAAACTACAATGCCATGGACTCTCTTTCTTTCTTCCTAATATCCTTTCCCATCTTCCAGAAAATAGGATGACCAAGCAGCAGTTAATACTTTTGAAATCTACACACACATAGACTCTAGCCCTTTTGTCGGTGCAACCAAAGCTCCCTTGAAAAATTATGAGCAATGCAACAAATACACTGACTGATACTCTGTGTCCTCACAGCTCCCCTGCAAGAGCCTGTGGGGGACCAAGATGATGCTATGAGAGATGACGAGTCCTCTTCAAATGACAAGGTAAGGTTACTTGTCTTTGTTGGAGGTAGGTGTATTGCTAACTTGGTTTCATTTTTATCAACTGAATTGACAAGTTAAAAACTGACCATGTTCCTATAGATGTTAGGTACTGTTTTCATGGGGGAGCAATGGGAGACTTTTTTTTTTAATAGATTTTATTGAAATATAACTTATGGTCAGTGAAATACACAAAAATAAATTAACCTGGGTCAATGAAATTTTTTTTTTGTGTGTGGCAGTGTTCCCTCCTCTGTCTGCTTTCCCATGGCAACCAACAAAGACAGTTTTCTTCCATATATAAACCTTCCTTGACTTTTTAC
>NW_006932028.1:0-565 GCF_000298275.1 Orycteropus afer afer
CCTGGTGGAACCACTGAGACTATGGCCCCTAGCTGCCCTTCAGGTCTGGAATTGAATGCACACCTGTGGCTTCCAGCCAAACAATATACAGGCATATCAGTTGGGCATTTACCTTAGGTAGATACACTCCTTGGAGGGAATAAGCATGAGAGAAAGAAGGGCTGCTCAGGCACAGGGAGACAGCTCAGGGGGTAGGAGTTCATGGAGGGATGGACACAGGGAAGAGGTACCTATCAGGAGGAAGTGGGGGGGAGTTGTTGCATTGTGGTAAATTGTGGTCAGTGTCATGAGACAAATTGTATGTGAAATGCTGTATGGAAAGTGTATTTGCTCTGTAAATTTTCACCCAAATCACAATAATAAAAAAAAAATCAATGATATTTCATTTTACTACTGACCAGTATCCATAAGATTTTCAGGAGTCTTTTTTTTTTTTTTTTCAGAAATAGATCTGGTCACGTCCTTCTTCTTGTCTCTATTAGTCTGGAAAGTCTGTTGAAACCTGTCTACCATGGGTGACCCTGCTGGTATTTGAAATACCGGTGGCATAGGTTCTAGCATTACA
>NW_006932028.1:2090-2944 GCF_000298275.1 Orycteropus afer afer
TTAAAATCAGAAAAGGTGTGCACCAGGGTTATATCCTTTCACCATACTTATTCAATCTGTATGCTGAGCAAATAATCCAAGAAGCTGGACTATATGCAGAAAAATGTGTCATCAGGATTGGAGGAAGACTCATTAACAAACTTATATGCAGATGACACAAAGTTACTTGCTGAAAGTGAAGATTACTTGAAGCACTTACTGATAATGATCAAAGACTGCAGCCTTCAGTATGGATTGCACCTCAACATAAAGAAAACAAAAATTCTCACAACTGGACCAATAAGCAACATCATGATAAATGAAAAAAAGACTGCGGTTGTCAAGATTTCATTTTACTTGGATCCATAGTCACCACCCACAGAAGCAGCAGTCAAGAAATGAAACGACCTACTGCACTGGGCAAATCTGCTCCAAAAGACCTCTTTAAAGTATTTAGGAGATATAACCTACACACATCCTCTCATATACTTTCAATCATCTCTACTTATAATACCTAACATAATATAAGTGCTACTTTATGCTCCTCTTAGCCTCTGAGAAATTGCTTTGACCACTTAATTGCTTCCCCCCACCAAGATATTTTTGATCTGTGGATGGTTGAATCCATGGATGCAGAACCTGCAGATACAGAGGGATGAATGCAGTTCTATTTCTACTGTGTGCAGGTGCCTACGAAGCAAAGCCACTTTCAAAAGAAGTATTTTATCATTATTATTCCAGTCTATTCTGGAATCTAGAATTTACTTATGATACTTTCAATAGCCTGAGCAATGAAAAACCCAAAACCAGGATAAACTGAAAGAAACCCATGTTCAGACATATCCAAACAGAACTGCTAAAAAAAAAAAAAAAAA
>NW_006932029.1:0-3738 GCF_000298275.1 Orycteropus afer afer
CCCAAATCCTAATAAAAAAAGAAAAAAAAATTTTAACCTAGCTGTTTTGTTCTGACTGGTGCTAACTAAAATTGGAGAATTGCCCCATTTCCACAAACACTATGTCCTTCATGCAGCTACAATGATTTGCTAAACATTTGTTCTACACTGCAGATTTATGATCTGTTTCTGTTCCTCTGTGGCCTCTAGCTTTCAGCTATATTTCTACAAACTCGGTGACTCCTCCATCTACAGGTTCAAAGTTCCATTTTCCCAGAATTCATTTCGAGGCTCAACAAGTATATTAAATTTCTGCTTCAGTATGGTGGGACTATCTCATACAATCTTTAACTCCCAATCCCATATACAATGATATTTTAATTGTGTGTCTTATTTGCAAGATATCTGATCGCAGAGTATTAACCAAGTTCCTCTATTTACTTTGGAGCAGTATTTCTTTCCTGGGGCTCATTTGGCTGGTTTCACATTCTGGTGTAACAATATATCATACACAAACTTAGGGAGAAATTAGAAAAACAGTCTATTCATAAGAACCATTTAAGAAACTTACTGGGTTGGAAGCCTTTCTCTCCTAGTTGAGATCATTTTATGTATTAAGGAAAAAAAAAAAAGATTAATCTATAAATTATATCCTAGGGAGAACTTCATAGTGGGTATAGGGAATGCCTAATCTCTACGCCCTCTTTATTTGTATAGCAGGGTATCTTGATGCCTTATGAGAACTGTGGTACTATATGAGAGAGGCTCCTGGAGCAGAATTCTCTGCCTGTCAATACTGTGCATAGCCCTACCTCAGTTGGAAGGACAGCACTCTCCTGACTCTAATTCCATGGACCTAATGTCGGAAGGAAGGTTGGGCAATCCTACTTCCGTAGTGATACTGCCTCGGAAACCCAAGGAGGGGTCGCTATGAGTCGGGGCCGACTCGACAGCACATAACAACAACAACAACAACAATGTTGCCGGGACAGAGGATCCCTGGTTTTATTTTATCTGTGCAATTCCTCTTTCCTGTCAGATAACTCTTCCCACAGACCTTATACAAAACATTCCATTTAAAAACTCTTGGCTAGAAAACTGATACATATCTTCAAGTTTACAAAAACAGAATCTTCATCTGAGAGATTCTGGTTCTTACAAAAGAACTTTTGTAGAAGTAGCCACTGATTACTTCACATCTTATTTATGTTGGATTGCCCAAATATGGCTTCCTGAACCCAATGGCCACAAGAACGTCCTTCTTCTCTTCCCCCTTTGAAATTGATGCTGAATCCTCTACTGACCCAACTTTCTTACTTTGCCCCAGTGTTTGTTGTTGTTGTTGTTGTTAGGTGTCTTCAAGTCAGTTCTGACTCATAACAACCCTATGTACAGCAGAATGAAACACTGTCTGGTCCCGTGCCAGCCTCACAGTTGTTGCTATGAGCCCACTGTTGTTGCTACTGTGTCAATAAAACCATCTCGTTGAGGGTCTTCCACTTTTTCACTGACCTTCTACTTTACTAAGCATGGTGTCCTTCTCCCGGGACTGGGCCTTTCTGATAACATGGGCCAAACGCATGAGATGAAGTCTTGCCATCTTTGCTTCTAAGGAGTATTCTTATTGTACTTCTTCCAAGACAGATTTACTCATTCTTCTGGCAGTCCACAGTATATTCAATACTCTTCATCAACACCATAATTCAAATGCATCATTTCTTCAGTTTTCCTTATTCATCATTCATATGAAGCTTTCGCATGCATATGAGACAATTGATAATAACATGGCTTGGGCCAGGTGCACTTCAGTTCTCAAAGTGACATCTTTGGTTTTTAACACTTTAAAGTCATCTTTTGCAGCATATTTGCCCAATGCAATTTGTTGTTTGATTTCTAGACTGCTGCTTTCATGGGCATTGATTGTGGATCCAAGTCAAATGAAATCCACAACTTCAACCTTTTCTCTGTTGCCTATTACAACAGTTGTGAGAATTTTTGTTTTCTTTCTTTTATTTGGGACATAAATTTCACTGGAAGAACATATGGTAACAAAGATAAAGCCTCATGTCCAGCTGTCCCTTCTTCTTTTTTCCACCCTCTATGTCCCATTATTCCAGTTACTATTGCTGTATAAGTTACCCCAAAACCTAACAGCCTTCAGCAACCATTTCATTATGGTAACAAATTGTGTGGATCAGGAATTTGGTCCAGGTGCAAAGGGAATGGTTTGTGTCTGTTCTTCCATGTCTGGAAGCGCAAGAGGAATTATGAGGATTCCACAGCTGAGAGCTAGAATCTTCTGGCAGCATTTTCATTCACTTATGGGTTGATGCTAGATGTCAGATGAGACCTCAGCTGACACAGTCAATGGGAGCATCTATCTGAGCCCTCATCTGTGTGACCTAGGCTTCCTCACAGAATAGCTATCTCAAGGCTCCACTGGCAAGTGTTCTACTGTACAAGGTGGAAGCTAAATTGCCTTTTGTGATCTAGCCATGAAAGTCATGCAGTATTTTATGGGCTATAAACCCGTCACAAGCCCACCTAGATTTAAGAAGAGGATACAGACCCCACCATTCAATGGGTGAAGTGTCAAAAAATGTGCATACCATGCTTATCAACTTTTTTTTTTTTTTTTTTTGCTGTTAAGAATATACACCAAAACCAAAAAACCAAATTCCTGTCATGAGTCGGATCTGACTCATAGGGACCGCTCCTTGGGTTTCTGAGGCAGTATCACTACGGAAGTAGATTGCCCAACCTTCCTTCTGAGGAGTGCCTGGTGGGTTTGAACCGTCAGCCTTCTGGTTAACAGTCAAATGCCTTAGGCACTACACCACTAGAGCTCCAAGAATATACACAAAACATAAATCAGTTCAACAGTTTCCACATGTACAATTCAGTGACGTTGATTACATTCTTCAAATTGTCCAACCATTCTCACTCTCCTTTTCTGAGTTGTTTCTCCCCTATTGACCTAAACTCATTGCCCCTTAAGGTTCTTATCTAATCTTTAAAGGTGCTATTGTTACTTTGATCCCACACAGATAGTTCTGAAAAGAGCATAATGCTCAAGGTAGATTTTTTTTTTTAATTGTCATTTGGGTGAGAGTTTACAGAGCAAACTGGTTTTCATTCAATAAGCCATATGCATTGTTTGTTTGTTTGTTTTTAACCAGGCTGTTTGACTACTATGGCTATCTAATAGGTTTTGAGATTTGAAAGTGTGAAACCTCCTACTTTGTTTTTCTTCTTCACTAGTGCTTTGCTTATCCAAGCTCTCTCTCCTTTCCATATAAAATTAGTGATTGGTTTCTCCATGTCCTTAAAGAATTTTGATGGAATGTGGATCAGAATTGCATTAAATACATAGGTTGCTTTAGGTAGTATTGACATTTTCAAATTTTCAGTTTTCCTCTCCATGAGCATGGCATGTTCTTCCACTTATATAGGTCACTTATAGGTCCTTGTAGTAGTAGGGTTTTTTGTTTGTTTGTTTTCTGTTTTTGTTTTTGTTTTTGTTTTTAATTTATTGTGATTTGGGTGAAGATTTACAGAGCAAATTCACTTACCATACAGCAGTTCACACATACTTTGTCTCATGTCATTGACCACAGTTTACCACAATGCAACAGCTCCCCTCCCACTTCCTCCCCATAGTTACCCCTTCCCAGTGACCATCCCTCCATACTCCTCTGCGCCCTGAGCTGTCTCCCTGTGCATAAGCAGCCCTTCCTTCTCCCATGATTGTTCTCTCCA
>NW_006932030.1:0-659 GCF_000298275.1 Orycteropus afer afer
TGGTGTGAGGTACAGATCTTGTTTCATTTTTCTGCAAATGGATATCCAGTTTTGCCAGCACTGTTTATTAAACAAACATTCTCTTCCCCATTTAATGGATTTGGGGCCTTTGTGAAAAATCAGCTGACTATACGTTGGATCTATTTCTGGGTTCTCAATTCTATTCCATTGGTCTATGTATCTGTCATTAAACCAATAGCAGGCAGTTTTTACTACTGTGAGTGTATAGTAGGTTTTGAGATCTGGCAGTGTGAGACCTACTTTGTACTTCTTCTTCAATAGTGCTTTGCTTATCCGAAGTCTCTTTCCTTTCCATATAAAGTTAGTGATTGGTTTTTTCATATCCCTAAAGAATGTTGATGGGATTTGGATTGGGATTGCATTGAATATATAGGTTACTTTGGGTAGAATTGACATTTTCACAATGTTCAATCTTCCTATCCATGAGCATGGAATATTCTTTCATTTATATAGTTCTCTTATGGTTTCTTGAAGTAGTATTTTACAGTTTTCTTTGTAGAGGTCTTTTGTGTCCCTGGTAAGATTTATTCACAAGTAATTTGGTTTTTTGGTAGCTATTGAAAATGGTATTGATTTCCTTATTTCTTTTTCAGCAATCTCTTTGCTAGTGTAGAGGAATCCAACTGATTTTTGGATGT
>NW_006932030.1:3529-4194 GCF_000298275.1 Orycteropus afer afer
TAAGGTTGGTCTGGTTTTAACAAATTCCCTTTGTTTCTGCTTATCTGGAAATCTCCTAATTTCACCATCATATTTGAGGGACAGTTTTGCCTAAGGCACTTGACTGCTAACCAGAAGGCTGGAGGTTTAAACCCACCAGCCACTCCTTGGAAGGAAGATGGGGTAATCTACTTCCATAGTGATACTGCCTCAGAAAGCCAAGGAGGGGTCTCTATGAGTTGGATCCGACTCGACGGCACATAACAACAAGAACAACATAATTCTTGGTTGAAAAATTGTTCTCTTTCAGGGTTTTGTATATACCATCCCATTTCCTTCTCACTTGCGTGGTTTCTACTGAGAAATCAGAGCTTATTCTTACTGGCTGAACTTTGTAAATAACTTTTTGTTTTTCCCATTCTGCTTTCAGGATTCTGTCTTTGTCTTTGGTTTTGGTGAGTTTGATGATGATATGTCTTGGTGATTTTCTTTTGGGGTCTATCCTGTTTGGGGTTCACTGAACTTCCTGAATGGATATATTATCATCTTTAATCATATCAGGGAAATTCTCCTCCAACAGATTTTGGACAATTTTATCAGTGCTATTATTTTTCTCTTCCTGTTCTGGAATTCCAATGACACATAGGTTATTCCTTTTGATGGTATCCCACATGAACCTTAGGCTT
>NW_006932031.1:0-3835 GCF_000298275.1 Orycteropus afer afer
AAAAAGCTAAAAAAAAAAAGAGAAGATAGAAGAAATACACAGAGTCACTGTACCAAAAAGATTTAGTTGATGTTCAGCTATTTCAGGAGGTGACATATGATCAAGAACCAATGGTGTTGAAGGTAGAAGTCTAAGGTGTCAAAGATACACTGAAGGAATTTGGCACCAAAAAAAAAAAACAATTGACAGACTCCAGCAATTGACAGAATACCTATTGAAATGTTTCAGCAAACTCATGCCTCACTGGAGGCACTTACTTATCTGTGCCAAGAAATTTGGAAGACAGTCACTTGGCCAACTGACTGGAAGAAATCCATGTTTGTACACATTCCAGAGAAAAGAGATCCAACAGAATGTGGGAATTATCAAACAATATAATTAATATTACACTCAAGTAAAATTTTGGTGTGGACAATTAAAAAAAAGATTGCCACAATATATTGACAGGAAACTTCCAGAAATGCAAGCTGATATCAGAAGAGAAGGTGGATTGAGGGATATCATTGTTGCTGTCAGATGGATCTTGGCCGAAAGCAAAGAGTACTAGAAAGATGCTTACCTCTGTTTTCTTGACTGTGCAAAAAGCATTCTACTGTGTGGATCATAACAAATTATGAGTAACATTGAGAAGAATGGGTACTCCAGAACACTTGATTGTACTCATGAGAAACCTCTACATAGACCAACCGGTTGTCATTTACACAGAACAAGGGGATCTTACATGGTTTAAAATCAGGAAGGGTGTGCATCAGGGTTGTATCATTTCACCATACTTATTCAATCTGTATGCTGATCAAATAATTTAAGAACCTGAATTATATGAAGAAGAATACAGCATCAAGTTTAGAAGAAGACTCATTAACAACATGCAGTATGCAGAAGACATAACCTTGCTTGGTGAAGATGAAGATGATGTAAAGCACTTACTGATGAAGATTAAAGACTACAGTCTGGAGTATGGATTACACCACAACATAGAGAAAATGAAAACCCTCACAACTGAACAAATAAGCAGCATCATGCTAAATGGAGAAAAAATTGAAGTTGTCAAAGATTTCATATTACTTGCTTCCACAATCAGCACCAATGGTAGCAGCAGCCAAGAAATAAGATGATGTATTGCAGCAGGAAAATCTGCTGCAAAGGACCTCTTTCAACTACTGAGATGTCTCTTTGAAGACTGAGGTGCACCTAACTCTAGCTATGGTATTTTCAGTAGCCTCAAATGCATGTGAATGCTGCAAAATGATAAGGAAGACCAAAGAAGAGTTGATGCTTTAGGGTCGCTGTGTTGGGGAAGAATACGGAAAGTCCCATGGACTGCCAGAAGAACTAACAAAACTGCCCTGGAGGAAGTGCGGCCAGAATGCTCCTTGGAAGCATTTGTCTCATCTACTTTGGTCATGTTGTCAGAAGGAATCATTCCCTGGAGAAGGATATCATTCTTGTTAAAATGGAGAGTCAGCAGAAAAATGAGAAGGCCCTCATTGAGATGAATTGATACAGTGACTGCATCAATGGGTTCAGGTGTAGCAAGGATTGTGAAGCTGGTGTAGGGCAGAGCAGTGTTTCATTCTTTTGTACATAGGGTTGCTTGCTATTAGTCAGAGTAGTGTCAACAGCACCTAACAATAACAACATTTTTCCCAGATGTTCACTCACACATGTTCAAATTTATGATTTACTGTTCAAAACAGTACCACATAGCAGGCTGTGGCGCGGTCCACAATGAAGTCTGTCTGTGTTGGAGGTCTAAATGGAGGTAAAGTTGGGCAATATTCAATTCTAACAACATACGCTGACAATTGAAATGTGATTGTGCCTGAGAGCCATTAGGACTCCACCTTCATTGTTATGACACTGATGCCAACTTCCCTATAGTGCAGGCCTGTGGCTGTTTCTCGCCATAAGAAGCATCACTTAATTTGAAGCATCACTTAATTTGAAGCTGAGTTGTTCAAGTTTCTCCAACTGTATTACTTGTATTGTGTGTACCCACAACTATACATCTAGCAAAAGAAATTATGCTACTGAAGATTCTAAGCCAAAAAAGAAAAGGTAAATAAAGAAGTAGACATGCATTTAAAAATAAAAATCATTAAGGCCAATGACAATGGACAAAGTAGACAAAATAGCACCTGAGGAAAGACTACCTTGTTAGATTGTTTTGACGATCATTAATAATAAGACTTGAAGACAGTTAAAGGAGCATTTGGCATAAAATTGACAATTTTAACAAAGAAAGAGCAAGGATAATCCACAAGGTGGAGAAGCTGATGTTGATTTGCATAGAAGACCAAATCCAGAAGAGGATTCCTAAGAGTTTATTGAGGATCCAAAGGAAAGTTCAGTCAGTCTTTTTGAAAACCTAAAGGAACAACAAGACTTAAGTACTTAATGCCAGTAAGTATTGATCAAGTAATGATTTCATCACTTCAAAAGCAGATCCACCAACACCACATCTCAAAAGTATCAATTCTTCTTTGGTCTTCTTTATTCATTGTCCAGCTCTCACATGCATATGAGGCGATTGAAAATATGGCTTGTGTCAGGTGCACCTTAGTCTTCAAGGAGACATCTCTACTACTCAGCACTTGAAAGAGGTCCCTTGCAGCAGACTTACCCAGTGCTATACGTCTGATATCCTGACTGCTGACTCCATTGGTGTAGGTTGGAGAGCCAAGCAATGTGAAGTCTTTGACAACTTCAATCTTTTCTCCATTAATCGTGATGCTGCTTATAGGTCCAGTTGTGAGAATTTTTGTTTTCTTTATATTGAGATGTAATCCATACTGCAGACTGTATTCTTCAATTTTTATCAGCAAGTGCTTCAATTCATCCTCATTTTCAGCAAGCAATGTTGTGTTGTCAGCATACCTCAGTTGTTAATGAGCTTTCCTCCAATCCTGATGTCATGTTCTTCTTCATATAGTCCAGCTTCTCAGATTATTTGCTCAGCATATAGATTGAATAAGTATGGTGAAAGGATACAACCATGACACACCCCCTTGATTTTAAACCATGCAGTGTGCCCTTGGTCTGCTCGAATGACAGCTACTGGTCTATGTACAGGTTCCTCGTGAGTACAATTAATTGCTTTGGCATTCTCATTCTTTTCAATGTGATTCACAACTTGTTATGATCCACACAATCAAATGTTTTGCATAGTCAATAAAACACAAGTAAACATCTTTCTGGAATTCTTTGCTTTGAGCCAAGATCCATCTGACATCAGTAATAATATCCCTCATTCCATATCCACTTCTGAATCCAGCCTGCCCTCTGGAAGTTCTCTGTCAATATAGTGCTGCAATCATTTTTGAATTATCTTCAGTAAGATTTTACTTGAGTGTGATATTAATGATATTGTTTGATAATTTCCACATTCTGTGGGATCGCCTTTCTTTGGAATGGTTAAAAATATGGATCTCTTATGGTCAGTTAGCCAGGTAGCTGTTTTCCAAATCTCTTGGCATAACCAAGTGAGTGTCTCCAGTGGGGCATCCATTTGTTGAAACATCTCAATGGCTATGCTGTCAATTCCTGGAGCCTTGTTTTTTGCCAATTCCTTCAGTGAAACTTCAACTTCTTCTTTCAGTACCATTGGTTCTTGATCATATGCCACCTACTGAAATTGGTCGATGAAGATCGACCAATTCTTTTTGGTAAAGTGACTCTGTGTTCCTTCTATCTTCTTTTGATACTTCCTGCATCGTTCAATATTTTGCCCATAGACTCTTTCAATCTTGCAAAATGAGGCTTAAATTTTTTTCCTCAGCTCTTTCAGCTTAAGAAATGCTGAATGTGTTCTTCCCTTTTGGTTTTTTTTTTTTTT
>NW_006932032.1:0-571 GCF_000298275.1 Orycteropus afer afer
CTATTAATTCTTGAACAGACATAATAAAAATATGCTGTTGTTGTTAGTTGCTGTCAAGTTGGTTCCAACTCAGAGTGACTGTAGGTACAATAGAATGAAACACTAGCTAGCATTGTGCCATCCTCATAATCATAAAAATAAGGATGTTAACAATTTTGCTGGTGGGAATTCACAAGGAAGTTAGGAACATAATAGAGAAAATCTGTATTATCTTAGACAATACCAAATAATCATAGACAGTTTGTTACTAGCAACATAGATGTTAAAGGAAGAGCTGGTAAGAGCTCAGAAGAGTATGTGGAACATATTTTGGAAACTGGATGAAAATGAATTGTTGTTATGGAGTGGTAGAATGCGGCTTACCTGAATCTGTCCTGTAGTTAGGTAGCAGGCAGAGCTTTTCAACAATGAATGTGTTTCAACAATGAATGTGTGTATTTAGCTGAGAAGCTTTCTAACCAAAAGGTTAAATGTGGGGTCTGATTTACTCTTCTTTCTTTAATAAAATGTCAACAAAGGAATAAATTGAGCAAAGAACTGCTAGCAAAAAAGTAACCAGAACATGTTGATT
>NW_006932032.1:1911-2778 GCF_000298275.1 Orycteropus afer afer
CCATTTGTGAATAGAGATAGCTTTACTTCTTCTTTGCCAATTTGGATGCCTTTTTATTTCTCTTTCTTGCCTTATTGCCTTGGCTAGGAGTTCCAATACAAAGTTAAATAGAAGTAGTGATAGAAGGCATCCTTGTATGGTTCCCATTCACAAGGGGCATGTTTTGAGTCTTTCTCCATTAAAAATAATGTTGGCTGTTGGTTTTGCGTATATTCCCTTTATTATGTTGAGAATTTTTCCTTCTATCCTTATTTTGCTGAGAGTTTCAAACAGGAATTAGGGGTTGGATTTTATCAAATGCCTTTCCTGCATTGATGGATAGGATCTCATGATTCTTTTCTTTCGCATTTTTTATGTGGTGGATTACATTGATTGTTTTTCTGATGGTGAACTATCCTTGCACAACTGGTATGAATTCCACTGGGTCATGATGTATTATTTTTTTGGTATGTTGTTGGATTCTGTTGGCTAGTATTTTGTTGAAGACATTTGTATCTATATTCATGAGAGATATAGGTCTGTGATAGTTGGAAGAGTGTGTCAACTTGGCTGGACCCCAGTTCTTTGTGGTTGTTCTCATGATGGGATTGGATGACTGTGTTCTGAGTGGCCAATCTGCCCAAGCAAAGTTTCCCTAGGGGTGTGGCCTGCTTCCAGGATATCCAGGGACATCCTGGGAAGAGACACATTCTTCTGTGGATCAGGACTCTGGTGTGCTGCCTACAACTTTCCATGAGTGAACAGCCCACCATTTGGCCTGGAGATCTTGGATTCATCTTTTGTTGGAGTCAACAGCCAGTGTACTGCCTGCCAGCTTTGAGCTTCTTGGCCCCCTTTGGTTGTGGAAGCTAAGGCTGCCTCCAGCCC
>NW_006932033.1:0-600 GCF_000298275.1 Orycteropus afer afer
CTCTCAGATCATTTGCTCAGCATATAGATTGAATAAGTATGGTGGAAGGACACTTCCCAGCACACTCTCTTCTTGCTTTTAAACCACACAGTGTCCCCTTGTTCTGTTCAAACAACAGCCTCCTGGTCTATGTAGGTTTCTCATGAGTACAATCAAGTGTTCTGGCATTCCCATTCTTCTCAATGTTATCCACAATTTGTTATGATCCACACAATCAAGTTCTTTGGCATAGTCAATAAAACACAAGTAAACATCTTTCTGGTATTCGTTGCTTTCAGTCAAGATCCATCAGACATCAGGAATGATTTCCCTCATTCCATGTCCTCTTCTGAATCCAAATTTCACTTCTGGAAGTTCTCTATCAATATAGTACTGAAACCGTTTTTGAATTGTCTTCAGTATGATTTTACTTGCATACGATATTAATGATATTGTTCGATAATTTCCACATTGTCTAGGATCATCTTTGGAATGATTACAAATATGGACCTCTTCCAGACAGTTGGCCATGTAGCTGTCCTCCAAATTTCTTGGCATTACCTAATGAATGCATGTAATAGAGCATGTATTTGCTGAAACATCACAATGGGTAATCTGTCA
>NW_006932033.1:3605-4567 GCF_000298275.1 Orycteropus afer afer
TGATGCCAAATGTCTGCGGTTACCATTCTTCCCATTCCATGATGATTAAAATTTAAATATAAAAATTTAGTATATTAGGCAATTACAATCTATAGTGGGACTTGAAATAACACTCATACATCTTGAGTTTAACACTTTTGAGTCCTACCTACAGTTAAAGTAGGTAAACATGTTCATGATTTATTAAGATACAAAAAATGGTAGATGTTTGGTTGAGTTATTGAATACTTTGCCATTTGTCATAATGAATATATACTTGCAGTGTTTGCTCCTTAATTAAATCATATGAATTTCTAGGTCTTTCTTTGTAAACCTGTAGTCCTGAAGTCAGTAGGATGAAAAATAATTCTAAGATGTAAAGTTTCACAACAAATTTCTCTAACAATGAATAGCTACTTCTTTTTTTAAAATAATACATATTTAAATACTCTGTTATAAAAACTATTTTCTTAAAACATATGCTCCATATCTACAATGCATTAAAAAATAAGGGAATCAAAGCAAAAATCATTTACTATAAAATAAATTCATTTTGCAATAAATAATCCAGGGTATAGTTTACCATTTTTTTTCTTTTTTCCATAAGGCCAAATAACTCATTTTTGACAAGTGTTAGTGTACCTATCTGAAAGTTAGCAAAATTTTTTATTTTGTATTCTTGTCCTTATTCCCATCTCTGCTCATCTCCTTTTTTCCCATTAGTTTACAGATGAAAAGAGAAGAAAAATGAGCCAAAATGTTTCCACCTCAATGTTTTATATCTTCTGGGAACCAGACAGGGGTACCTCTGTGTCTCAGGGATAGTATAAATAATGACAATAGCTACTGAAGTTAGAAACTTGAGAAATGTATAGCTACATGACCTTTCCCATATGGTTCAAGCCAAACAAAATCCTAGGTAAAGTTGAGAGAGAGAGACAGTCTCACAAAGAATTTACCACTCAAATTGACTCTCCAAATTC
>NW_006932034.1:0-723 GCF_000298275.1 Orycteropus afer afer
CTCCGAGTGGTGGTAGGACCTAAGAATTAACCTAAAAATCACCCTGATAGCCAGGGACTGCATGGAGGACTGTGCACAGTCGCTGGGGAACAAACGGAGAAGGTGAAGAGAAAGGTGGACTGAACTGTGCACATTTGCTGGTCTAGAGGGTGCCACCATTTTGAAGGTTTAAAAAGCGGCTTGACTATTTTGGATATTTAAAGAGACAGTGCTCTCACAGATTCCTGCGATTTAAGAACACGTTCTGCTTTCCAGCAACCTCAAGGACACTTGGGACATGCAAGACTGACAAGGTACGATATTCCTCTTGTTACTCTTATACCCCACACCCGCTTGGTGAACGGAGGTGCGGCCATCCCCCACTCCAACCTACCTTCTGCGCCCACAGGAACTCCATCACAGTCTGTGTGCTCAGGCGGTGCCTGGGTGCCCTGCCCTGTCCTTCACCGATTATTTTTTCTCTTTTTTTATTTTTATTTTTTTCTTTTTCACTTTCTTTTTTCTGGTGATTAGTTGGATTGTATTTGTCTGTTTAAAACAATTAATATTATTAATGCTCTTGTCCTTTTTATTATTATTCTTAATCTTCCCCTACCAGGTCCAAGTTTTCAGCATTTTTTCTTTTCCCTGTGTCTGGTTGAAATTTTTTTAAATTAAGGGTTTTTTTTTTTTTTTCTTTCACTTTCCCCCTTTTTCCTAATGATTAACCCTGTTCCTTGTTTT
>NW_006932034.1:2763-3499 GCF_000298275.1 Orycteropus afer afer
AAATACTGCAAAGCATCTTCTCAGATCATAAAACTATCAAATTAGAAATCAACAATAAGAAGATTAACAGGAAAAGAGTAAACACATGGATACTGAACAACACCCTCCTTGAGAAAGACTGGGTAAGAGAAGAAATCAAAATTGAATTTCAAAAATTCCTTTAATCAAATGAGAATGACAACCCAACATACCAAAATCTATGTGACACAGCAAAAGCGTGATCAGAGGCCAACTTATAGCAATAAATGCACACATTAAAAAAGAAGAAAGAGCCAAAATCAACACTTTAAATGAACATATCCAACAATTAGAGAAAGAACAGGAAGAAAAACCTACAGTCACCAGAAGAAAGGAAATAATCAAGATTCGAGCAGAAATCAATGCAACAGAAAAATAGCAGGGCTATAGAAAAAATAAACAAGACCAGAAGTTAGTTTTTTGAAAAGATCAATAAAATTGACAAACCACTGGCAAATTTAACAAAAGAAAAGAGGGAGAGAATACAAATAACATGAATAAGAAAAGAAATGGGTGACATCACAACAGAACCAACTGAAATCAGAAGGATAATATCAGGATACGATGAAGAAATGTACTCCAACAAATTTGAAAATCTGGAGGAAATGGACAGTTTTCTAGAAAAACACCACTTACCTAAACTAACACAAATTGATGTGGAAAAGTTGAAAGGCCCATCAAAAAGAAGAAATTGAACAGGTCATCAAAAAATTACCAA
>NW_006932035.1:0-514 GCF_000298275.1 Orycteropus afer afer
ATTACTGAGTGCCACTCTGACAGGAAACATATCACAAATGGGATGGCCTTAATAAACAGGACTTTATTCTTACAATTTGGAGGCTTTAAGTCCAAGTTCAAAGTGACAGGCTCTAGGAGCTGGATGAAAACCCCTCAACCTTGGGGTCCATCTCTGCCTCCTGTTCCTGGCCCACTGAGGCTAGAGACATTTCTTCACTCAGACAGCTGTTAGCTGCTGAGGCTGAGAAGCCCCAAGGTTGACAAGTAAAAAGGCACAGTGCTGATATTACCAATCCACACAGCAGGCTATTAACTTAAGTGCATTGTAAGTCCCAAGGTTGGCAGAGCATAGCAAGCTGCTGAGCAATGACATGGCTACATGCAGGGCCCAAGCATGGCAAAGGCTAGAGACCATTCCCAAAGCTCCTGCTCATATATGGAAAGCAGAACACATACCCAAAGGCAGCTACTCAGCTGCTCACAATAGATTCCACCATGGAGTTGATTACCAGTCTCATCATGGGGAATACTAC
>NW_006932035.1:3051-3821 GCF_000298275.1 Orycteropus afer afer
ATTTCAATCAGGAATGGGTGTTGGATTGTATCAAACGCCTTTTCTGCATCCATTGGAGTGGTCACATGGTTCTTTCCTTTGTATTATTTATATGGTGGATGGCATTGATTGTTTTTCTAATGTTGAACCATCCTTGTATACCTGATATAGACCCCACTTGGTTATAATGATTTTTTTTTTTTTTTTAAATATGTTTTTGGAGTCTATTGGCTAAGATTTTTTCTCTTTTTTAAAGAGTTTGCTTTACATTCAATGTAACATGTACATTTAGTTTCATTCCCCATTCACCATGTCCAACCCTAACCCAGTCTCCTCTCCTCTCTACCCTGTAAACCTCTCCCTGTGCCCCTCATAGTTATGCACTACTGTTTGTCCTGCATTTCCTCAGTTTGAATGTTGGTCCTCTGCTGTTCCATGGTCTATTGCTCTAAGGGATGTATTACCATAGACTATGTGGGTGTGTCATCCTGGGTTGAGTGGTATGCATATACATCTTGTTAACTATTGGGATGAGACCCCATCCCTGGAGGTGAGTTTTATTCCAGGTGCAGAATTTATTCCAGGACAATAGTATTAGGAGTCTTACCAGATTTCATCTGACCAGTATTCTGGTCGTTATTGAGTTTTTGGATTTTGTTCCACGTTTTTCCTCCCACTCTATTCAGGATCTCCAGATTTGATCGTTTTCTGAGTGGTTGGCATTGGTAGCCAGGCACCATCTAGTTCTTCCGGTCTCAAGGGCCATCGTGTCCTAGAGCTGATAGCTTCTA
>NW_006932036.1:0-904 GCF_000298275.1 Orycteropus afer afer
TTGAACTGCCAGCCTTCTGGTTAGCAGTCAAGTGCCTTAGCCACTATGCTACCAGAGCTCCTACAATCATAGTAGGAGACTTTAATATACTACTTTCAATGAAAGATAGAACTGGAAAGAAATTCAGCAAAGATGAAGAAGAACCAAACAATACAATCAACCAACTTGACCTTATTGACATCTACAGAGCATTTCACCCAACAACAGCATAATATACATTCTTTTCCAGTGCATGTGGAACATTCTCTAGGATAGAACATATGTTAGGCCGCAAAGCGAGCATGAATAAATTTAAAAATGATAAAATACTCCAAAGTATCATCTCAGATCACAAGGCTATAAAATTAGAAATCAACAACAGGAAGATGAATGGAAAAAGAGTGAACACAAGGAAATCAGAGAATACCCTCTTTAAGAACAACTGGGTAATAGAAGAAATAAAAAATGACATTAAAAGATTCCTTGAGTGATTTGAGCAGAAATCCATGAAACAGAAAATAGAAAGACAATAGAAAAAATCAACAAGACGAGAAGTTGGTTTTTTGAAAAGACCAATAAAATTGACAAACTAATGGCAAATTTAACAAAGGAAAAGAAGGAGAGAATACAAATAACACAAATAACAAATGAAACGGGTAACGTCACAACAGAACTAACTGAAATAAAAAGGATAATATCAGGATACTATGAACAACAGTATTCCAACAAATTTGAAAATCTGGAAAAAATGGACAGATTTCTAGAAACACCCTACTTACCTAAACTAACACAGACTGATGTGGAAAAGTTGAATAGATCCATAACAAAAGAATAAATTGAACAGGTCATCAAAAAATTACTAACGAAAGAAAGTCCTTGCCCAGATGGTTTCACTGGAGAATTCTACCAAACATTCAGAGAAGAA
>NW_006932036.1:2383-3027 GCF_000298275.1 Orycteropus afer afer
AATGTTTGTTTAATAAATGGTGCTGGCAAAACTGGTTATCCATTTGGAGAAAAAATGAAACAAGATCTGTACCTCACACCATACACAAAAACTAACTCCAAATGGATCAAAGACTTAAATGTGAAACCTAAAACTATAGAGTTCCTCAAGGAAAAACTAGGGGCAAATTTAGGGGTCCTAATATATGGCAAGGAGGTCTGGTAGCATAGTGCCTAAGGCACTTGACTGCTAACCAGAAGGCTGGCGGTTCAAACACACCAGCCACTCCTCAGAAGGAAGGTTAGGCAATCTACTTCTGTAGAGATATTGCCTTGGCAACCCAAGGAGGGGTCACTATGAGTTGGGGCTAACTCGACGGCATATAAAAACAACAACAACAACAATATATGGCATGAATGGACTATCGTGCATAACCCAAAATACGCAAACAACAAAAGAGAAACTAGATGAATGGGACCTTCTAAATATTAAATTTTTAATGTGCTTCCAAAGACTTCTTCAAAAGAGTCAAAAGAGAACCCACAGATTGGGAAAGAATACTCATCAATGATATATCTGACAAGGGACTTATCTCTAGAATTTATAGAAAACTTCAACGCCTCAGTAACAAAAAGACAATCCAATTAAAAAATGTGCAAGAGACA
>NW_006932036.1:3496-4060 GCF_000298275.1 Orycteropus afer afer
CTGGCACATACACACAGTGTAATTGTTCTGGTTACCTACAGCCACTCTGACAAGAATAGCCCACAAATAGGATGGCCTTAACAAGCAGGAGTTTATTCTTACAATTTGGAGGCTTTAAGTCCAAGTTCAAAGTGTTAGGCTCTAGGCACTGGGTGAAAGCCCCTCAACCTTGGGGTCCAGCTCTGCCTCCTGCTCCTGGCCCACTGGAGCTAGAGGTGTTTCTTCACCCAGACAGCCGCTGGCTGCCGAGGCTGTGAAGCCCCAAGGTTGACAAGTAAAAACACAGTCTCAATGTTACCAAACCACACAGCAGGCCATTAACTTAAGTCCACTGTAAGTCCCAAGGTTGGCAGAGCATGCCAGGCTGCTGAGCAATGACTCAGTTACATGCAGGGTCCAAGTGTGCCAAAGGCTAGAGACCATTCCCAAGGCATCACCTTATATACAGGAAGCAGACTACATCCCAAAGACAGCTACTCAGCTGCTTGTGGTAGATCCCATCATGGAGTTGATTGCCAGTCTCATCATGGGGAATAACTACCACCAGCTGCTCAGCCACTCAAC
>NW_006932037.1:0-565 GCF_000298275.1 Orycteropus afer afer
GTTTGTTGGACTTCTTGAATGGATATATTCTCATCTTTCATCATACCAGGAAAATTCTCTTCCAACAAATCTTCAACAATTTTTTCTGTGGTTTTGTTTGTCTCTTCCTTTCTGGAATTCTGATTACATGTAGATTCTTTCTTTCTTTTTTTTTAATCATTATTTTTTATTTTAAGAGCTTGTTTTACATTTAACGTCATGTGTACATTTAGTTTCATTCCCCATTTGCTATGTCCAACCCTAATCAAGTCTCCTCCCCTTTCTCCCTTGCAACCCTCCCCCCGTGCCTCTCATAATTATGCACTCCTGTTTGTCCTGCATTTACTTAGTTTGAATGTTGGTCCTTTGGTGTCCCATGGTCTATTGCTCTAAGGGATGTATTACCATTGAGTGTGTGGGTGCGGCATCCTGGATTGAGTGGTCTGTGTGTACATGTTGTAAACTATTGGGCTGAGAGCCTGCCCTGGGGCTGAGTTTTATTCCAGGCGCCAAATGTATTTCAGGGCCATAGTATTGGGAGTCTCACCAGATTTCATGTGGTCTGTGTGTACATCTTGTAAACTAT
>NW_006932037.1:1560-2178 GCF_000298275.1 Orycteropus afer afer
CCTTCTCTGTCTTTTTACAGTAATGGGCTCATAGAGTACTTGTCCTTCTGCGATTGACTTATTTCACTCAGCATAATGTCCTCCAGGTTCATCCATGTTGAGAGATGATTCATGTATCCCTCATTGTTCTTTAATATGGGATAGTATTCCATTGTGTGGATATACCATAATTTGGTTATCGACTTATCTGTTGATGGGCATTTAGGTTGTTTCCATCTCTTTGCTATGGTGAATTGAGCAGCAATGAAAATAGGTGTACATATGTCTGTTCGCGTGCTATCTCTCATCTCTTTAGGATATATTCCTAGTAATGGAATTTCTGGGTCAAATGGTACTTCTATTTTCAATTTTTTAAAGAAACGTCATACCGTTTGCCACGATGATTGTACCATTTTACAATCCCACCAGCAGTGCACAAGAGTTCCAATCTCTCCACAACCCCACCAGCATTTGTTACTCTCTGATCTGTTGAACTTTGCTATTATTGCAGGGGTGAGATGATATCTCATTGTTGATTTGATTTGTATCTCTATAATGATTAATGATCGTGAGCAATTTCTCATGTGTTTGTTGCCTGCTTGTATATCTTCTTTGGTGAAGTGTCTGTTCAAGTCTTTT
>NW_006932037.1:2468-3604 GCF_000298275.1 Orycteropus afer afer
TGTATCAATACCATGCTGTTTTGACTACTGTGACTATATAGTAGTTCTTAAGATCTGGGAGTGTGAGACCTCCCACTTTATTTTTCTTCTTGAGAAGTGCTCTGCTTATTTGAGGTCTCTTTCCTTTCCATATGAAATTAGTAATTAGTTTTTCCATATCCTTAAAAAATTTTGTTGAAATCTGGATGAGATTGTGTTAAATGTATAGATTGCTTTAGGTAGTACTGACATTTCACAATGTTTAGTCTACCTATCCATGAACAAGGCAGGTTCTTCCATTTATGTAGTACCCTTGTTGTTTCTTGTAGCAGGCTTTTATAGTTTTCTCTGTATAGGTCTTTTGTGTCTCTGGTGAGGTTCATTCCTAGACATTTTATCTTTTTCTTAGCTGTAGTGAATAGTATGGTTTCCCTTATTTATTTATTTTTTTTAATCAGAGGAGTCCTTGCTGGTGTAGGGAAATCCAACTAATTTTTGTATGTTGATCTTGTGTCCTGCCACTTTGCTGAACCTCTCTATTAGTTCCAGCAGTCTTTTTATTGAGTACCTTGGGTTTTCAATGTATAGGATCATATCATCTACAAACAGAGATAGTTTTAGTTCCTTTTGGTCAATATGTATGCCTTTTATTTCTCTTTCTTGCCTTATTGCCCTGGCCAGGACTTGCAATACAATGTTAAATAGAAGTGGTGATAGAGGGCATCCCTGTCTGGTTCCTGTTCGCAAGGGGAATGCCTTGAGTTGAGAAAGACATTGTGAGATGATTCATCTTATATATATACCCTTTATTATGTTGAGGAATTTCCCTTCTATCCCTATTTTACTGAGAGTTTTAAACAGGAATGGATGTTGGATTTTATCAAATGCCTTTCTGCATCAATTGATATAATCATATAGTTCTTTTCCTTTGTTTTGTTTATGTGGTGGATTGTTGTTGTTGTTGTGTGCCGTCGAGTCATCCCTGACTCATAGCGACCCCTCCTTGGGTCCGAGGCAGTATCACTACGGAAGTAGGATTGCCCAACCTTCCTTCTGAGGAGTGGTTGGTGGGTTTGAACCACCAGCCTTCTGGTTAGCAGTCAAGTGCCTTAGCCACTACGCTACCAGAGCTCCCACTGATTGATTTTCTGATGTTG
>NW_006932038.1:0-541 GCF_000298275.1 Orycteropus afer afer
TTTTGTGTATTATGTTGTGCCAATTGAGTCTGGTGTTCCCCAATACATTGGTCCTGAGTCAGCAGATCTGGTGGATCTTTCTCCCACAGGGATCTCTCTCTTGCAGTGTCTGGCTGCCTATGAGGGATTGCTCCATGTCTGTCTCCTGTTGTTTCTGTAATGATTATAGTTATTTTGAATCACTAGTATCTGTGCAAGATTGTCCTCAGCTGAATGTATCATTGGTCTAGAGCATAATCCTGTTCACAGACCTCCATCTGATCTCAGTTGTCTATGTATTTATCTGTAGCCTGATGTTTGCTGTTAGTGGTAATGAGGTATTATGGATCTACTGGTATTAGCTTCTGTCATCTATATCCTATAGGCACAATTTGGTGTCCTCCTTTTCCCCAATGTTATCATGTTAGTTACGCTCTTTCCATACCTTCCCTCCCCTTACCCAACTCAATGTGTGGCCCCCAACTAGTATAGAATTTTTCCCTCCCCTTCCGTCCCATCCCCAGTAACCTACTAAGTGAATTCCCTTCCCTAAGCAAGCCCT
>NW_006932038.1:1851-2521 GCF_000298275.1 Orycteropus afer afer
TTCAATGACCTGTTCAGTTTCTTCCTTTTTTATGGGTCTGTTCATGTATTCTATCTCCAACTGGGATAGTTTAAGTAGGTCTTTTGTTTCTAGAAATTTGTCCATCTCTTCGAGGTTCTCCAATCTGTTAGAGTACAGTTCTCATAATATTTTGTCAATATCCTTTTAATTTCAGTTGTGATGTCATCATTTTTGTTTATTATTCTTGTTATTTGTCTCTTCTCTTTCTTTTCTTTTGTTAGATTTGCCAATGGTTTGTCAATTTTGTTTATCTTTTTGAAGAATCAGCTTTTTGTTTTGTTGATTTTCTCTATTTTTTTTTTGTTTTGTTTTCTGTTTTGTTTATTTCAGCTCTGATATTTATTACTTCCTTACTTCTGGATACTGTAGGTTTCTTTTGTTGCTCTTTTTCTAATTGTCAGAGTTGTTGAGTTAGAGTGTTGATTTTGTTTCTTTATTTTTTTTTTTGATTTGTGCATTTATTACTATAAATTGACCTCTGAGTAATGCTTTCATTGTGTACCATAGGTTTTGGTAAGATGTATCTTCATTCTTAAAAAGAACAAAGTATGAGATCTCACACTGCCAGATCTCAAAACCTACTATACAGCCACAGTAGTCAAAACTGCCTGGTATTTGTTTAATGACAGATACATAGACCAATGGAATA
>NW_006932039.1:0-615 GCF_000298275.1 Orycteropus afer afer
GTTTTAACAAATTCCCTTAGTTTCTGCTTATCTGGAAATCTCCTAATTTCACCATCATATTTGAGGGACAATTTTGCTGGGTATATAGTTCTTGGCTGGAAATTTTTCTCTTTCAGTGTTTTATATATACCATCCCACTGTCTTCTCCCCTGCATGGTTTCTGTTGAGAAATCCAAGCTTAGTCTAATTTGTTGCCCCTTGTAGGTAACTTTTTGTTTTTCCCATGCTGTTCTCATGATTCTCTCTTTGTCTTTGGTTTTGGTGAGTTTGATGATAATATGTCTTGGTGTTTTACTTTTGGGGTCTATCCTGTTTGGGGTTCGTTAGACTTCCTGAATGGATATAATCTCATCTGTCATCATTTCAGGGAAGTTCTCCTCCAGCAAATTTTGGACAATTTTCTCAGTGATTTTGTTTTTCTCTTCCTGTTCTAGAATTCCAATGACACGTAAGTTATTCCTTTTGATGGTATCCCACATGAACCTTAGGGTTTCTTCATTTTGTTTTGATTTTTTTTCTCATTGATCCTTTTCCAAAGAAGTATTCAGGTATTTTTCTTCCATCTCATTAATTCTGTCTTCCGTCGCATCAATTCTTCTCCTTTGCCCTTCCAAT
>NW_006932039.1:3127-3776 GCF_000298275.1 Orycteropus afer afer
CCTTTCCAAAGAAGTATTCAGGTATTTGTCTCCAATCTCATTAATTCTGTCTTCCATTGCATCAATTCTACTCCTTTGTTCTTCCAATGTGTTATCTATTTTTGACAATTTAGTATGAATCTTCTGGATTTCTATCTGCAGATTTTGAATCATTTCTAATTTTTCCTTTATTTGTCATTTTGTTCTTGTATTTTCTTCCAAATATCTTCTAGGGATTTGTCTGTGTTTTCCTTGCTGTGCCTCTCAATCCTTTTAAAATACCTAAATATAATTCTTTTGAATTCCTTAGCAGGGTGTTCCAATGCTGTTTCTTCCTCGGGGATGTGTTCTGGGTCTGTATCCTGCTCTCTTGTTTCTACCACTTTATCTTGCTTCTTTCTGTGGACTGTGATGGTCTGTCTCTGAGACATTGTCACTTTGTTGTATTTAGATCTCTGTTAACTGTTTGTGAAGAGAAGCTAAGGGTGAGTGAGGTTCTTCTTGGTGGTTTTTTATTCTAGGCCCATCGGTGGAGAAGGAGGTGGTGACTCTCACTCAGTAAGTGAAGCTGTAGAAGGTATGGGTGTAGTTGTCTCATGTGGGGACTGTTGCTGTCTCCCACTCAGTTAGACAAAGATACCGAATGAATAACCATCAGAAAGGTAAAAGC
>NW_006932040.1:0-3696 GCF_000298275.1 Orycteropus afer afer
AAGATTATCTTCTGTGTCTGTGTTAATTGGTTTCCCTTTTCTTTGTTGAAGAGGGTCTGTGCAATCCTTCTGCCTAGTCCGCCATCTTGCCCCGCCTCCCTTTTCTCATATTTTTAATGACCTCTTACTTTCTTCATGGATGATGTTCTTGATGTTATCCCACAATTCTTTTGGTTTTTGGCCATTGGTGTTCAATGCATCAAATCTATCCCTTAGATGGTCTCCAAATTCAGGAGGGATAAATTCAAGATTATATTTTGGTTGTCTTGGACTTATTTTAATTGTCTTCAACTTCAAGTTGAACTTGCATATGAGCAGTTGATGGTCTGTTCCACAATCAGCTCCTGGCCTTGTTTTAGCTAAAGATATTAAGCTTTTCCATTGCCTCTTCCCACTGATGTAGTCAATCTGACTTCTGTGTACTCCATCTGGAAAAGTCCAGGTGTATAGCCACCTTTTATGTTGTTGAAAAAAAGGTATTTGCAATGAATAAGTTGTTGGTCTTACAAAATTCTGTCATGCAATTTCCAGTGTTATTTCTGTCACCAAGGCCAAATTTTGCAACTACTGATTCTTCATTGTTTCCAACTTTTGCATTCCAGTCACCATAATAATTAACATCTTGATTACATCTTCCATCAATTTCAGACTGCAGAATTTGATAAAAATCTTCGATTTCCTCATCTTTGCATCTTTGGCTTTGGTGGTTGGTGTGTAAATTTGAATAATAGTCATATTAACTGATTTTCCTTGTGGATATATGGATATTATTCTATCTCTGACAGCATTGTACTTCAGGACAGATCTTGAAACATCCTTTGTGATGATGAATGTCATGCCATTCCTCTTCAAATTGTCATTTCTGGCATAGTAGATCATATGGTTGTCTGATTCAAAATTGCCAAAATTGGTCCATTTCAGCCCATTAATGCCTATGATGTCAATCTTTATGTGTTCCATTTCATTTTTGACAATTTCCAATTTTCCTAGATTCATACTTCATACATTCCATGTTCCTATTATTAAGGGTTGTTTGCAGCTGATTTTCCTCAATTTGAGTCATGCCATGTCAGCAAATGGAGGTCTCGAAAGCTTTACTTTATTGATATCAGTAAGGTTGGTTCTACTCTAATGATGTAGCTCTTTGCAAGTTGTATATTGAGAGCTTTCCTACCTAAGGGGTTCATCCTCCTCCACTGTACGGGACAATGTTTCCATTCTATTCATAAAGTCACCCAGTTTTATATCAGACAGTGTTTCTCTGCTATCATAAGATTATCCCTCACCAATTCTTTGAGATGTGGATGGCCTCTTCCTTCTTCCTAGTCTGTCTCAGGCTGCAATTGCGACCCCCCCCCCCATTGTGTTTCCAAGCCTGTGAATCTTTACAGAAGTAGTTTGCCCCATCTTCCTATTGTAGAGTGGCTGGTGGGTTTGAACCACCAACCTTCTGGTTGGCAGTCAAATACCTTAAGCACTGCACCACCAGAACTCCTTCTTAATAATTTTTGAATGCAGGAATGAGCCAAATGGTGTTTAAAGAAGGTTACCGAAAGTAAGAAAGATTAGTAAAAGAAACAGAACAAACCAAAAAAAAAAAAAAAATCCTTGAGTGAAAATATTATGTAATGGTGATGAATAAATAATGAAAATGAAAAATAAAATATCAAGACACTATAAATGATTTCCCTTTTATCTTTGCTTTAATAAAAGTATGTTGATATTTTTATCCTACTCCATGTTTTGAGTTTACTTAAGTTTACTTTTCATGTCCATCTTTTCAGAGATATCTTGAATTACTCTCTGCAAAAGTTTGAGAAGGCCAGATTAGAACAAGACATCTTCCCAATACTATTGCTTACTTATAGTTTTTCCTAGAAGGTTTTCTACAATATGACTGTATGCTGATTTATAAGGTTCTGTGTGCTGGACATATGATATCTTAATTTGTTGCATAGTCATTGAGAAAAACCCAGTCATAGTTGAGAAGAAGAATAAGTTTGAAGCGGCACCATGGTTTGATGGAAAAATTAAAGCAAAATATGATTCATAGGAAAATGAAGGATGAGTCAAGAGGATGGATGAAAACTAAAATTATAACTGTAAATGTCAAAGGTCTACACGTTAGAGAAGAGACTGAGTTCTCAAAGTAGGTGGAGGAAACAAAGTAGTGTGCAGGACTGGAAGGTGGACTTGGCCCTATATAGTGTCCCTGCCTGGGTGACCCAACTGCCCTAAAATGTGAGAATATAAAAACAACATAGCATCCCATTTCACATCAAGCATAGCACTGCACTTTTTATTTCTAAGAAGGGAATTCAATTTAAATTTGTCAAAAATCTACTTATAGTACTCTTCCCATATTTTTAAAGGATTAATTATCATATTTGTTATTATTATTAAACCAAACAAAACTCACTGCTACTGAGTTGGTTTCCACTCATAGCAACCCCCATTGGATTTCTGAGGCTGTAAATCTTTATGGAAGTAGTCTGCCCATCTTCCTTCTGCGGAGTGGCTGGTGGGTTTGAACTGCTGGCCTTCTGATTAGCAGCCAAATGCCTTATTCACTACACCACCAAAGCTAATATTATTCGTGTGTCAATATAAATAACCAATATTTTCCCAGTACTACCCTGAATGGGAAGGAGTCCTTGGTGCCACAAACAGTTAAGGTGTTTGGCTTTTAACAGAAAGGTTGACAGTTTAAATCCAACCAGAGGTTCTTCAGAAGAAAGACCTGGCAATCTACTGAATGATCATAACTATTGAAAACCCTGTGAACCACAGTTCTATTCTGAAACATATGGAGTCATCATGAGTTGAAATCAACTCAACAGCAACAGGTACCATGAATGGGGTGCATGGAGTAGGAGTGTTCACACTGGTCAGAAGACTTGGAATAGCCTTGTGCAACAAATAGAAGTGGTGTTGGACTTTTAAAATAGGGTAAAAATTAGAGTGCTGGAAGAAAGATAAGAATATTCTGGCCAGGAAAAACAGAGTGAAGGGCTGAGAGTAGGAGCACAATCTTACAAGCTGTATTCTGAAGGAAGAAGAGGAGGTAGGAATAACTAATGGGGAAGTTTCACTTTTCAGTTTGACTCACACATAACTCCCAAACAGGTGTAATTTAATGCTTCTTCAGCTGGACCTGGGAGATTTATCCCAACCCAGATTCCGGGGCATTCTGTTTCCCAGAATTGAAAGAATCTAATCAGCTTTTGACCAATATAAATGAGTTGCAAGATTGTTTTGGTGCTGGTTTCCGATATTTCCTTACTTGTCTCCTGGAGTCTCATCTTGTTACTCCTCTCAGGTAATTGTTCTTTCCTATCTCAACTCTAACTTACTCTCTGGGACTGTGAGCTGAACTTTAACCACTCCCTCTCTGCTTGGGTTTTAAGATACCAGAGATAATAACCATGGGGCGTTGCCTGAACACTGAGGATACTTTGATAATGGACAAGTAAGAAGTTTATGGAACTTGTTAAGTCATTTCCTCCTAGAATGAAGCGAAACAAAACAAATGCTTTGCCACTGAATCGATTCTGGCTGTTGGTTATTCTGTAGGACAAAGTAGAAGCACCCCTTAGGGTTTCGAAGGCTATAATCTTTAGCAAAGCATACTGTCACATCTTTGTCCTGCACAGCAGCTAATGGGTATGAACTGTCAACCTTTAGGTTAGGAGTCAA
>NW_006932041.1:0-996 GCF_000298275.1 Orycteropus afer afer
GACATACGGCACTGGGTAAGTTGGCTGCAAGGGACCTCTTTCAAATGCTGAGGAGCAAGGATGTCTCCTTGAGGACTAAGGTGCTCCTGATACAAGCCATGATATTTTCAATCACCTCGTATGCATGTGAGTGCTGGACAATGAATAAGGAAGACTGAAAAAATTGATAATTTTGAGTTGTGGTGCTGGCAAAGAATGCTGAAAGTACTGTGGACTGCTGAAAGAACTAACAGATCTGTCTTGAAGGAAGTACAGCCAAAATGCTCCTTGGAAGTCAGAATGGCCAGACTTTGTCTCACCTACTTTGGTCATGTTGTCAGAAGGGAGCATTCCCTGGAGAAGGATGTCATGCTTGGTAAGGTGGAGGATCAATGAAAGAGGGAAAGGGCCTTAAGGAGATGGATTGACACAGTGGCCGTGACGATGCGCTGAAGTATAGCAAGGATCCTGGAGCTGGCGCGGGACGGGGCGGTGTTTCGTTTTGCTATGCATAGGGTCTCTTTGAGTCGGACAGACTCGCTGGCACCTAACAACTACAACAACGTTATGTGAAAATGTTTATCCTTAAACTCTTGTAGGGAAAGAAAAACAAACAAAAACTCCTAATTCTATTTTCCAAATTCATAAATACATATAAATTCATCTGTCCTTATTTTAATGATGAATTACCTTTATGTCAGTTTATTAATACTCAGTGATAAAAGGAAAAATAAAATTATTTGTTATCTAAAATGTAAAACTATTATTCTAGCATTGCACAAATAGCCTTAATACTCATAACAATATTGATAAATGGAGACAGCAACTTTAATAAAAATATCCACGTAGCTCAGATTTGAGATTATAATAAATTTTGCCAGTACGTGTAATTTTACTTTTTTTAATAGAAAGTTTTATTTTTATTATTTATATTTCTCTTAGATTAAATTCTAATTCTCTTTGTAAGCTCTCTATCATGAAATGTACTAAAATCTTGTTTTCTCCATTTTCTATATC
>NW_006932041.1:2291-3857 GCF_000298275.1 Orycteropus afer afer
TTCTTGGAGAGCCTGTCAACTGGAAGTTCATGTATTCCAAGCATGTGCAAAATATTTATGGACCTCTGTGCAAAGCCAAAGCCTCCCATGTCATTATATATATCATTGTCCATTTGTCATTCTCCCTAACATGACTCAGAGGCTTGGCTGTTACACAATTTTGTTCTTATTCTTAGTGGCATGACTTGAAGTTACTCTTCTGTTACACTGTTTCAATATGACCAAAAAACATCAGCATACTTTAAGCTCGAGAAAGGATCAGGTTTTGAAAAAAATCATTTTAAAGTATATTTGACATATAAATTCTTAACACCTTAATAAAAGAAAACATGTTTCTCTCTGTAACAGAAAGATAGATCATTTTTCACTACCAGAGGAATCACTATTAATTTAAAGATAAAAAAGATCATATTCAATAACTTTTTGTTCAATTAATCAATTTTAGTTTTTAACACTTTATCATATATTAAAAGCAATTAAAAAAAAAACAAACCTGACACAACAGTGTTGTCCTTGCTTTATAATGGAACTTTGCATGCTTTCTATATGATATAGAAGAAAAAAGTACTTGTTTCAGAATAAATGAAAAAAGAATCCATTATTTCCCATAGCTATACTTCTGGGTGTGTTATAAATTTATTCATTAATAAATATTTAATGACACTACCATGTATCAGGTTCTATTTAAGCTGAAAGGGATATAAGATAGAACAGACTACCATGTTTTTACACAAATAATGCATGAGTTATATGGTTTTTTGCAAACTGCACAACCCAGTTGGATATTAATTTTCTGTGATATACTTGTGCATGTTATTTCCGTGGGCAAATTATTTGTCCAAAAATATGGTAGGCACGAGGTGTATATTCTATTCAGGGAAGACAAACAGTACCCACACAAATAAGTAAAATGTATAACTTGTCAGACAGTGATAAGTGCTGTGAAGATAAATAGATCAGAGTTAGAGGACGGGGAATAGAGTTTACAGTTCTGAATTGGTTGTGCTTCATTGAGAATGTAACCTTTGGATAGATAGATAAAGGAGTTGAAGGAGTGAATAGTGCAGCTATATGGGAGAAGAGGATGTCAGACAGAGAGAACAGCAACTCTTGGCATTTGATTATTTATGACCAAGAATGCAGAGGTTAGAGAACTCTAGTAAGGCAAGGAGATAGAATTAATTCTGTAAAATTCAGCTCTTCCCTTGTGTCCAGATACTTGGAATAAAATGTTCTCTCATTATTATTCCAATTTTATGAGTGTAAACTTCTATCATTTTAGTAAATGTATTTGAAAGGATAAGAGCTAATAGCACATTTGTTTCCTTACCCCAATGCAATTGAATTTCAAAACCATGAATCATTTATATATCTGCTCTTGGTATTTTTCTATTTGAATAAGTATACCAATAGCAATTTAGTGGAGTTATAACAATCTAGAGGAAATATTATATATATATATATATATACACACACACACACACATATATATACATATACATACATACATATGTATGTATGCATGTGTGTGTGTGTGTATATATATATATATATATATATATATAT
>NW_006932042.1:0-660 GCF_000298275.1 Orycteropus afer afer
CCTGGAGAAAATATCATGCTTGGTAAAGTGGAGAGTCAACAAAAAAGTGGAAAGCCCTCAACGAGATGGATTGACACAGTGGGTGCAATGATGGGCTCAGTGGCAAGGATTGTGAGGCTGGAACAGGACTGAGAAGTATTTCATTCTGCTGTGCATAGGGTCACTTTGAGTTGGAGATGACTCGATGGCACCTAACAGCAACAACAATAGCATCATTCAATATATTGCCCATAGAATCTCGATATTGCGACTCAAGGCTTACATTTTTTTTTTTTTCAGTTCTTTCAGTTCGAGACATGCTGAGTGTGTTTTTCCCTTTTGCCTTTTCAACTCCATGTCTTTGTACATTTCAATATAATAATTGACTTTGTCTTCTCAAGCTACTCTTTGAAATCTGTTCAGCTTGTCATTTCTTCCATTTGCTTTAGCTACTCTCTGTTCAAGGGCAAGTCTCAGAGTCTCTTCTTACATCCATTTTGGTCTTTTCTTCCTTTGCAGTCTTTTTTTTTTTTTTTTGACAATATTAAGGAGTTTATTAATACTAGTTCTCAGTGGCACTCAAGTTGTATCGAATTTCAGATTAACTTGAACCTCTTACACCAGTATTTGGATCTTTCTCTCAATAGTAATATCATATTATTATTATTTTTTAATTTTTTT
>NW_006932042.1:2509-3280 GCF_000298275.1 Orycteropus afer afer
AGGTCTCTTTCCTTTCCATATAAAGTTAGTGTTTGTTTTTTCCATATCCCTAAAGAATTGTTGATGGGATCTGGATTGGGATTGCATTGAATGTATACATTGATTTGGGTAGAACTGACATTTTCACAGTGTTCAATCTTCCTATCCATGAGCATGGGATGTTCTTCCATTTATGTAGATCTCTTATAGTTTCTTGAAGTAGTTTTTTAAATGGTTTTCTTTGTAGAGGTCTTTTGTGTCCCTGGTAAGATTTATTCCCAAGTATTTTATTTTTTTTGGTAGCTATTGTAAACGGTATTGATTCCCTTATTTCTCTTTCAGTAATCTCTTTGCTGGTGTAGAGGAATTCAACTGATTTTTGGATGTTGATCTTATATCCTGCCACGATGCTAAATCCCTCAATTAATTCCAATACATTTTTGACTGAGTCTCTTGGGTTTTCTAGGTACAGGATCATATCATTTGCAAATAGGGATATTTTACTTCTTCCTTACCAATTTGGATGCCTTTGATTTCCCTTTCTTCCTTTATGGGCCTGGCTAGGACTTTCAGTACAATGTTCAATAGAAGTGGTGATAGCAGGCATCCTTGTCTGGTTCCTGTTCTCAAGAGGAATGGTTTCAGTCTCTCTCTTTTGAGAATAATATTGGCTGTTGGTTTTGCATAATTGGCCTTAATTATGTTGAGGAATGTCCCTTCTATTCCTATTTTGCTGAGAGTTTTGATCAGGAATGGTGTTGGATTTTATCAAATGCCTTTTCTGCATCAATT
>NW_006932043.1:0-1111 GCF_000298275.1 Orycteropus afer afer
TATATATATATATATATACATCTTCCTTATCAAATATATGGTTCCTGAAAATTTTCACCTAATGTCTGGGTTGTCTTTCACTTTGTTGGCAAATTACTTTGATAAACAAAAGTATTTAATTTTTCTGATGTCCCAATCATCTATTTTGTCTTTGCTCTTCTTGCTTTTGTTGTTGTCTCTGATCATCCGTCCTTAAAAACTAGGCCCCATAGCCACATCTTTATGTTTTCTTCTAGAATTTTATGGTTTTACTTTTCATATTTAGGACCTTAATCCATTTTTATTTATTTATTTATTTTTGTATGTGTATGTTGTGAGACAAGGATTCTGTCTCATTGTTTTGCACGTTGTTTTGGTTACCTAGTGCCTCTCTGACAGGAATGTACCACAAATGGGATGGCTTTAACAAACAGGAATTTATTCTTATAATTTTTGGAGGCTAGAAGTCCAAATTCAAAATGCCAGGCTCTAGGGGGTGGGTGAAGCCCCTCGACCTTGGGCTTCAGCTCTGCCTCTTGCTCCTGGCCCACTGAAGCTAGAGGCTTTTCATCACTTAGGCAGCAGCTGGCTGTTGAGTCTGAGAAACCCAAGGTCGACAAGTGAAAAGGCACAGTCCGAATATCACCAAACAAAATGGCAGGCCACTAATTCAGGTCCAGAAAAAGTCCCAAGATTGGCAGGGCATGGCAGGCTGTTGAACAACGACTTGGCTACATGCAGGGTTCAAGGGTGCCAAAAAGCTGGAGACCTTCCTCAAAGCTGCTTCTTATATGCAGGAAACAGCTCACATCCCTAAAGCAGCTACTTAGCTGCTCCAATAGATTCCACCATGGGATTGATTGCTAGTCTCACCATGGGGAATAACTACATCCACCTGCCCAGCCACTCAACCAGGCCCAGCCAAGTTGACAACCACCTTAACTACCACACATGTGGAAATCCAATTTTCCTAGCACCATTTATTGAAGCTTTCTTTCTTATAAATGAACTTAGTATCCATGTTGAAGATCAGTTGAACATAGATGTATGGATTTATTTCTGGACTCTCAATTCTATTCCATTGGTTTATATGTCTATTATCATAACAGTGCCAGACTGTTCTAAGTACTGT
>NW_006932043.1:2846-4230 GCF_000298275.1 Orycteropus afer afer
TATAATATAATATAATAATATTTTCATGGACTTCATGTTTGAATTCAAAGTTTAAAGCATGTTGTTCTGAAAAGAGCATGGGATTTGGAGACAGATCTGAATTTATATCATCTTCTTGACATATACTAGCTATATGTTACAACCTTCCAGTGCCTTCGTTGTTTCTTTTATAAAATGGTGGTAATATGTATTTTCGCTCATTATTTTTGTGAAAATAAAGGCAAAATCCATAGTATGTATTGAATTCCCTCTTTCACTTTCTCTCTAGCCTTATCCCTGACTATATCTTTCCCATGGTTACTGTGCTCTAGTCATAGCAAACTATGCGTACTCAGTATTGCTTAGGCAGTAACTCTCCCTTGAACCTTCACAATTGCTCTGTTTTTGTTGTTATGTGCCATGGAGTCAGACCTGACTCATAGCGACCCCTCCTTGGGTTGCTGAGGCAGTATCACTATGGAAGTAGATTGCCCAACCTTCCTTCTGAGGAGTGGCTGGTAGGTTTGAACCGCCAACCTTCTGGTTAGCAGTCAAGTGCCTTAGGCACTATGCTACCAGAGCTCCTCCCAACTGCTCTGGCAATCACTAATAAACTTTGGTCTCTATGCAGTTTCTTATTCTAGATATCCTGTATAAGTGGGACAACACAATATTTTTCCTTTAGTATCTGAATCATTTCAGTCAGCATAATGTCTTCAGTGTTCATCAATGTGGTAGCATGTATCATAACTTCATTAGTTTTTATGACTGTGTGATGTAGTAAATTACATGGTATGGCTTTTCTAGCCATAGTCTTTGTAACTCCCATCAGATTACTGGGTGGGACCATGCAATTTAAACTCCTGCTTGCTAAAGTTATCCACCTGGGTATTTCTGTTGAAGCAGCACAAAGTAATCTTCTGGGAAGTTTGCTCTCTCTCAGGTATGTAGAATTCTGGTGTTGGGATTCGTTAGTTTTGCCACTCTGCCAGGCTTGAAATGAGCCCTCCTACCCACCAGGCACTCCTCGGAAGGTTGGGCAATTCACTTCAGTAAAGATACCGCCTCAAAAACCCAAGGAGGGGTCGTTATCAGACAAGTTGACTCAACGGCAATGAGTAGAAGCAGAAAAGAATATCTCTCACTATCACCTGAGAGAGATGCACTGCTAAGAGAGACACACTGCTGAGAGACTGAGAGTGACTGCCGGCTGAGAGAGACTGCTGGCTGAGAGAGACTGAATGCATTCTTGAACTTAAATTGTAGCCTGTTGTTTCCCTAACAAACTCCATAATCTGTGAGTTCTGTGTGGCCACTGCAGTAAATTATCAAACGCAGCAGAGAAGTGGTGAGTGACGCGGGAGGGATGGTTGGTGTCAAGGTTGGTAAGAAGGCTGGAGGGTGG
>NW_006932044.1:0-1479 GCF_000298275.1 Orycteropus afer afer
AAAAAAAAAAAAAAACTTCATATGAACTATTTCTGTCATTACCCATTCCAAACCAAACCAAACTCACTGCCTTCTAGTTGTTTTCTGACTCATAGCGACTCCTCCTTCGGTTTCTGAAGTGGTATTTCTACATTAGTAGATTGCCCAATTTTCCTTCCGAGGAGTGGCTGGAACTGCCAGCCTTCTGGTTAGCAGTCAAATCCTTAGGCACTACAGCACCAAAGCTTTTGCCATTTTCTTTTGAGCTCTAAATATACCTATATGCTAGGGTAGGTTAAAATCATATAAACTCTAAATACTGTTAAGGATTTGACTTCTGCTTTTACTCAAAGTAAAATCACATTGCTGTTAAACAGCAGTTAATTGGAATGCTGGGGGATAATGAGAAGGTGTGAATAATTGATCTTTTTATTTTTCTTTTTAATGGTGGATGATGATAAAGAAATTCCTTCTGAAAATTTTTTCAAAATATATACTTTCTTGTTCTCCCATCAGTACCTATGTATGACATAACAGTTACAAAGTAAATTAATAACTAGCTTCAAGAAAGGAGGTAAATCTACTAAATCATCACATAATTTACTCTAGAAAAAAAAATGACAGAGATATCCAACTGTTTTGAATTTTTTATGTATGTATTTCCATCCATTAATGAGGATATTTATGCCTATATAAAGTTACTACAGAAAATATGTAAAGCAAAATGAATTGATGAAAAGAGCTTAGTAACTATTGAAACATATGAAATAATAAAAATAATATTGAATTTATATAAACATTGGCACTACAAAATTTAAGTAATATAAAATGTGGTTTCCTATTTAAATCATTTGCATTTAACCAAGATTATGGAAAACTCTTTTAAGTATATTAACATATAATTATTATAAACTCAATGTGATTTGCAAAGAGATCAAGTTTCACTTTTTTTATAGTTCTGTGGCAGCAGTTACATGCTACTTAAATGTGATACTTAACCATTTATTTTAAATCTATTCTTCAGTTCATTTAGTTTCTAGTGAAACTGAGGAACACCCAAGCGGAATAACTGAATTTATGAACTTTTTTGAATCACTGTACTGTATAAATATGTATCCCCAAATTGGGAAGTTTGGTGCCATATTGATGACAAGATTTCTCACTCACCAGCACTATAAAATACAGTACTTCATATGAGTAGAATAATACACTTCTCACTTAAATGATATTTCACTTCCACACACTTTCAACAGCCTGGTTTGGAAAACTGCAAAATGAATTTACAAGGAGACAAGACTGATTTAACAAATATATCAGAATTTACACATCCAAATGAGTCTCTAAGTTTCAAAGTAGAAAACTTGGGAAATTATAAACTCATTACAATGAAGTAGCCTTTGTTGAAAGCATCTGGGAAATTTTGCTTTGGGATTTTCAGTTCATGACTCATGCACAGATTCTGTCTCATTACTTCACATTCCCTTTGTTTTCAACTGAAAA
>NW_006932044.1:1579-2523 GCF_000298275.1 Orycteropus afer afer
CTAAGCATGGCTCAGGACGAATTTTGACTACTTTCCAAAATCAAATTTACCTTCATATGATAAAAATTTGTGACCACAGAAAACATTTAAAGAATCCCACAGACTTTTAAAGCAATTATAAAAGAACTTCAAAAATTTTTGACAAATTGAACAGTACAGAAAAGATATATATAACTTTCCAAGACAATTGATTTGAATTCTGTTCAAATATTTATCAATAATCTTGTCTTTACAAGGCACTGTTTTTGGCACTACAGGAAATAAAAAGATGGGTAACACATAATTTCCTGGAAGTCTGAGAGGGAGTGATAAGAGAGGTACATGAATGATTTTAATGCAAAGAGATATATGATAAGTGTCATAAGAAAGGTACAATAAATGAAGTACAATAGTTCAAACATGGCAAAGTTACCATCACTTGGAGAGTGATAGCTCATTTGAACCATAAAAGCTGGGTAGAATTTTAATAGACAGAAATCAAGAAAAGAACATTTCAGGAAAAAGGAATGGCATGAGCACAATGGAATAAAAGGACAGGGTGTGTTTGGGGAACAGTCAGTTTGACTAGAACTGAGAAGGGAAGTTGAAGTCACTTTGTGGAGGGATATTAATATCAAAGTATGTTGTTGTTGTTATGTGCCGTCAAGTTGGACCCGACTCATAGCGACCCCTCCCTGGGTTTCTGAGGCAGTATCACTACGGAAGTGGATTGCTCAACGTATGTTGTGTTGTTGTTGTTAGGTGCCGTCGAGTAGTTTCCAACTCATAGCGACCCCATGCACAGCATTTTTTGTAAAAAATGAGGAGTAATTGAAGATTTTGAAACAAAGAAGTTGTATCATCAGAACTGTATTTTTATATTTTGTTGTTGTTGTTGTTATGTGCCGTCGAGTTGGCCCCGACTCATAGCGACCCCTCCTTGGGTTTCCGAGGCAGTATCACTA
>NW_006932044.1:4018-4968 GCF_000298275.1 Orycteropus afer afer
GGGTAATCCTACTTCCGTAGTGATACTGCCTCGGAAACCCAAGGAGGGGTCGCTATGAGTCAGGGCTGACTCGATGGCACATAACAACAACAACAGAAGCAGTGTCTCTTCAAGTAGTTTGCCTGTTCAAGTTAAAGGAGAGTCACAATTTTGAATGTTAATTTAAGGACATTCCTACAGTTGAAAATCTGTTTCTCTTGGATAATAATAATCTAATGGATATAAACTATTTGGATGTAAACTAGAGTCATATGCAATGCATAATTAAGGGTTATGAATCCAACTGTAACACACTTCTCTTTCACTTGTAATTAAAATTCTATAACATTACATTTTAAATACTCATTGCATATTAAAATGTTAATTATGCAACACACAGCCTGATTATTCTATTATAAAGTTTCAGACCAATGTAAGTATGAGATAAAACAACTACATACATTTTATGTGAATCAGGAAATTTGAGGATCTTATTAATTAGCATGTCATTAAATGAAATTTAGTTAGCTGAAACAATCAGCAAGTTTTGGGTAACAATAACCAAGTTGCTCAGCAAAATGCAGCAGTAAAACATTCATAAAACAAACTTTTAGTTTTCCATCTGTTGCTCTGGTATTAGCTGAGCATTACAATTTATTAATCAATCCATATTATGAGTTGTATAGCACAGAAAATATCGCTGAGCATGTGATAAGCACTTAATATAGACTTGCTGATTGATTTATTGATTAGATTATACTGAACCTTTATTATTCACAAGCTATTACTTGTTGAAGTTCAATAAAAGACCAAGAGATTATTGAAAAGATTATTTCTAAGATTGTTATATCTCAGAAATTAGTCCATGGGGTAGGCAGTTGAGGAAGGAGTGGAATAAATTTTTGTTGATTGAGAACAATGTGTTCTGCAGCAAAGAATAAAAGAGGTTCTGATATATATATATATATATA
>NW_006932045.1:0-1096 GCF_000298275.1 Orycteropus afer afer
CATGCTTGGTAAGGTGGAGGGTCGACGAAAGAGGGGGCAGCCTTCAACGAGATGGATTGACACGGTGGCTGCGATGATGGGCTCAAGTGTAGCAGGGATTGTGGGGCTGGCGCGGGATCAGGCAGTGTTTCGTTCTGCTGTGCATGGGGTCGCTATGAGTCAGAAATGACTCGACGGTGCCTAACAACAACCCTTTAGACAAATTTCACGAGTGATGGTTCCCTTGAGCTCTTAATTTGTAATCACCATCAAAGGAAATCATGTAACCCCAAAAGGCAAAGAATGAAAACCTAGCCACCATGGGTAATGCATTCTGTGGCTAACTCAACTCACTGCCCTTGGGTTGGATCTGACTTATGGTGACCCCTCCTTGGGTTTCCAAGGCAGTATTACTACAGAAGTAGATTGTCTAATCTTCCTTCTGAGGAGTGGCTGGTGGGTTTGAACTACCAGCCTTCTGGTTAGCAGTCAAATGTGTTAGACATTATGCCACCAGAGCTCCCATTCTGTGGCCAGATGCAGGTAAATCATTGCTTGCTATTTGCATTCACTCAAAACAAGTAAGTCAATGACAAAAGTAAATGTGGGAACCGATGTGGTGAATAAGCATATGATATTAAATATATCTAGTTGATCCAGTAGGAGAGGGATGAATGTAGTCAAGGGGAAAAACACACAATGTGGAACAAAACTCAAAATCATTAATAAAAAAAAAAAAAAGGAGGGACCAGTTTTGCTGGTCTGATAGAGCCTGCTGGAACCCCTAGCTGCCCTTCAGATCTGGAACTGAACCTACTCCTTTGGTTCCAGCCAAACAAATGACAGGCATATAAGCTGAACATTTACATTAGGTAGATACACTTGGAGAGATCAATCATATGAGAACAGAGAGGCTGTGTATGTACAGGGAGACAGCTCTGGGGGCAGGAATGTATGGGAGGGATGGACACAGGGAAGAGGTAACTATCGGGAGGAAGTGGGAGGGGAGCTGTTGCATTGTGGTAAATGTGGTCAATGTCATGAGACAAAGTGTATGTGAACTGCTGTATGGAAAGTGAATTTGCTCTGTAAACTTTCACCCAAATCACAATACAAT
>NW_006932045.1:2826-3942 GCF_000298275.1 Orycteropus afer afer
TGCAGAGTCCAAGTGTGCCATAGGCTAGAGACCATTCCCAAAGCTTCTGCTTAAATACAGGAAGCAGACCACATTCCCTAAGGCAGCTACTCAGCTGCTCCTAGTAGATTCCATCATGGAGTTGATTACCAATCTCATCATGGGGAATACTACATCCAGCTGCCCAGCCACTCAACCAGGCCCAACCAAGTTGACACAAAAACATAACCACCATACCTAGCAATGAGCAATAATGATTACTAGGAACTTAACTTGTTTTTGTTCTTTAAGGAATAATTAAAATTTTAAGAGTGTTTAAGTGTATGGCAAAAGTACAGAGAGTTTATTTCAGAAATAAAAAGTAACCTCTGTTTTCTAGGTACAGAATATAGGTCTTCGATCAGAAAGAAAGGAGCTCTGGTAGCGTACTGCCTAAGGCATTTGACTGCTAACCAGAAGGCTGGCGGTTCAAACCCACCAGCCACTCCTGGAAAGGAAGGTGAGGTAATCTACTTCCGTAGTGATACCACCTCAGAACCCAAGGAGGGGTCGCTGTGAGTCGAGTCTGTCTCCACAGCACATAACAAACAAAACAAAACATCAAAAAGAAAAAGGAGCCTGGGTGCTACAGTGGTTGTGCTCTGCTGCTAACCAAAAGTTTGGTTAGAACCCACTAGAAGCTCCACAGGAGAAAGATGTGGCAGTCTACTTCCTAAATATTATAGCCTTGGACACCCTAGGGGGCAGCTCTACCCTGTCCTGTAGGCCAGAAGGCTGGCAGTTCAAACCCACCAGCCACTCCTCAAAAGGAATTTTGGGCAATCTACTTCTGTGGTGATACCGCCCCAGAAACTCAAGGAGGGGTTGCTATGAGTAGGGTCCAACTCGTCAGCACATAACAACAACAACATAGGATCACTATGAGTCAGAATCATCTGAAGGACAACTGATTAGCAGAAAGAAAACTCAAATTGTGATTTTACTTTTTCTATGCCATTTGCATAATAATTTGCAGTAAGTGATTCATTCTAGGAGCTCTGGTGACATAATGCCTAAGGCATTTTAACTGCTAACCAGAAGGCTGGCGGTTCAAACCCACCAGCCACTCCTGGGAAGGAACACTGAGCAATCTACTTC
>NW_006932046.1:0-1141 GCF_000298275.1 Orycteropus afer afer
TTGTTAATAATAGATTATTAATATAAAATAAATTAATGATAAATAATTTAATAATAAATTATTATTATTATGCTTACATAATAGCTAAAGTGAATGGAAGAAATTATGAAGTAAAAGAGCTGAAGAGAAGATTTCAAAGGGCAGCTCAAGAAGACAAAGTAAAGTATTATAATAAAATAAGCAAAGACCTGGAGTTAGAAAATCAAAAGTAAAGAACATGCTTGGCATTTCTCAAGCTGAAAAAATGAAGAAAAAATCAAGCCTTGAATAGCAATATTGAAGGATTCTATGAGGAAAATATTGAGCAACACTGGACGTATCAAAAGATGGAAGAACACAGAACACAGTCACTTTACCAAAAAGAACTGGATCACATTGAACTATTCCAGGAGGTAGTATATGATCAAGAACCATTGGTACTGAAAGAAGAAGTCCAAGCTGCACTGAAGGCATTATCAAAAAACAAGGGTCTGGGAATTAACAGAATACCAATTGAGATGCTTCAACAAATGGTTGCAATGCTGGAAGCAGTCATTTGTCTATCCCAAGAAATCTGGAAGACAGTTACCTGGCCAAGTGATTTGGAAAGGATCCATGTTTGTGCCCATTCCAAAAGAAATGTGATCCAACAGACTGTGGAAATTTTTGAACAATATTATTAAAATCACACACAAGTAAAATTTTTCTGAAGATAATTCAAAAAGAGTTGCAGCAGTACATAACTGGGAACTGCCAGAAATCCAAGCTGGATTAAGAAGAGGACGTGGAACAATGGATAGCATTGCTGATGTCAGATGAAAGCAGAAAATACCAGAAAGATGATTACCTGTGATTTATTGGCTGTGTAAAGGCATTAAACTGTGTGAATCATAACAAATTATGGATAATATTGCAAAAAAATGGGAATTCCAGAACAATTCATTGTGTTCACACAGAACATGTACATAGTTGTCAAAGACTTCATTTTACTCGGGGCCACAATCAACATCCATGGAAACAGTAGTGAAGAAATCAAACAACATACTGCATTAGGCAAATCTTGTGCAAAAGAACTCTTTAAAAGCGTTAAAGAGCAAACATGTCACTTTGAGGATTAAGGTGGTCCTGACCCAACCCATGGTATTTTCAATCACATGTAAAA
>NW_006932046.1:1371-1888 GCF_000298275.1 Orycteropus afer afer
ACCAGGCACTGTTTTGTTCTGTTGCACATAGGGTCACTACGAGTCAGAAATTACTCCATGGCACCTAACAACAATACCAGCATTATACTTATAAGAGACTCATCCTAAATACAAAGACATAGGAAAGTTGGAAGTGAAAACTTAACCAAAAGAAAACTCATATGTTTATAGAAATATCAGACAAAGTAGGCTTTAAGGCAAGAAGAATTATTTCAGATAAAGAGATACATGTCAAGTGGTAAAAGGATTAACCCACCACAGAGAGAAAACAATTGTAATTTTTAATTAACAACGAATCTTTAAAATATAAAATATTGAAAAAAGGCTAAAAGGAGAAAACATACAATCATATTAGGGATATGAACACAGTTATTTCAGTAACAGAACAAGCAGGCAAAAACACGTTCATATTGAATATGTCGACAACACAATTAACAAACTTAACCTAATTTACACATGTGGAATACTGCATATAACGGAATACATATTCTTTACAAGTGCACATGGAATATTTAGC
>NW_006932046.1:2418-3575 GCF_000298275.1 Orycteropus afer afer
TTTTTTTTGCCACCACAAACAAGGAAACCACAGTCACCCTTGTATGTCCTCCCCAAAGTTCTCAGGATTCCCTGGTCAGAACCTAGAAGAATTGGCAATCTCACATGCTAGTGCTAAAATTCTCAACCATTCTTCTCACTATAACAACATTCCTGTAGCCTACATAAGCAGCTCTGGTGGCACTGTGGTTAAAGCATTAGGCTGCTAACCAAAAGGTTGGTGGTTCAAACTCATGAGCCACTCTGTGGGAAAACAATGAAGCAGTATGCTTCTATAAAGATCAACAGCCTTGGGAACTCCATGGGGCAGTTGTACTCTGTCCTATGGGTTGGTATGAGTCAGAATCAACTCAATGACCATGGGGTTTTTTATAATCGACACATTCCTTTGAGGAACTAACCTGAGCATGGTCAAGATGGTGTTCCATTCCCAAAACTTCATGCTGTGAACTCAATTTCTTTCTTCCTTTATTAGAAAATATGACCTAGTGAAAGCGTATCAGCTTAGTGTAAACTTAACACAGACTCCATCTTATACGGTTCAAAAGACTTTCATAAAAGAACTACTTAATGAAAGTGAGGGCAAGGTTAAAGGGATCAACACTTCCTGTTGAGGCACTGAGACATTAGCAAAATTGAGATGCAATTGCCATTCCAAGGCCTGCAGGGGCAAGGGAAGGAAGAGGTCTTACAGAGCCCAGTGAAATCAGGAACTGTGACGAAGGGGCCCCTGACAGGAATACCACCAAACACACGGCCCAGATCAAGGGACGGGGAGAGAAATCTTCATCTACTCTCTGCTCCCACGCTATAATGCCTTTTTAGTGACTCTTCCGCATGAACTCATCCCGAAAGGAGAGAGCAAGAGCCCAGGTGATGTGCTCCACAGGGGCCAGCTCCCAAGGCACAGAAACACAAAGAGGAGCACAGGGTGGATGTGGGGTAAGGGATGCAAGCCCCCAATCATCAGCACAGCAGGTAAGTCACTGTGAGTCACAATGTAAAAGAAAAGCATCACTGTAGGACTAAGTGAAGGGTCCTTTAAAGATATGGAGCTGTCCTCTTGGCAGAGGGAATGAACTAAACAAAAAAACAAAACAAACCCACTGCTGTCAAGTTGTATCTGACTCATGGTGACCCCTCCTTGGGTTTCCAAGG
>NW_006932047.1:0-1149 GCF_000298275.1 Orycteropus afer afer
CTATAGTCACCAGAAGAAAGGAAATAATCAAGATTTGAGCAGAAATCAATGAAACAGAAAATAGAAAGACAACAGAAAAAATCAACAAGACTAAAATTTGGTTTTTTGAAAGATTAATAAAATGCACAGACCACTGGCAGATTTAACAAAGGAAAAGGCAGGGGGAAGAATATAAAGAACACAATAAGAAACGAGGTGGGCAACATGACAACAGAACCAATTGAAATAAAAAGGATAACATCAGGATACTATGAAGAATTGTACTCCACCAAATTTGGAAATATGGAAGAAATGGACAGATTTCTAGGAACACACCACTTACTTAAACTAGCACAGATGGATGTGGAATAGTTGAACAGACCTATAACAAAAAAAGAAATTGAACAGGTCATAAAGAAATTACCAACAAAAAAAGTCCTGGCCCAGATGGTTTCACTGGAGAATTCTACCTAACATTCAGAGAACTGACAAGAATCCTACTCATACTATTCCAAAACATAGAAAAGGATGGAATAATCCCTAATTCATTTTATGAAGCAACTGTCACCTTGACACCAAAATCAGACAAAGACAGCAGTAAAAAGGAAAAATTTGATATTGACCAAATCCCTCATGGATATAGATACAAAAATCTTCAACAAAATCCTAGCCAATATACTCCAACAACTTATCAAGAAAATAATTCATTATGACCCAGTGGGGTTCATATCACATATGCAAGGATGATTCAACATTAAAAAAACAATCAACATCATTCACCACATAAATAAAACAAAGGAAAAGAACTACATAATCACATCGATCAATGCATAAAAGTCATTTGGTAAAATCCAACACACATTCCTGATCAAAACTCTCAGCAAAATAGAAATAGAAGAGACGTTATTCAACATAATAAAGGGCATCTATGCAAAACCAACTGCCAACATTATTCTCAATGGACAGAAACTGAAACCATTCCTCTTAAGAACAAGAACCAGACAATGTTGCTCTCTATCACCACTTCTATTCAATATTTTATTGGAAGTCATAGACATGGCAATAAGGCAAGAAAGGGAAATCAAAGGCATCCAAATTGATAAGGAAGAAGTCAAACTATCCCTATTTGCTGATGATATGATCCTACACCTAGAAAACCCAAGAGACTCA
>NW_006932047.1:3164-3668 GCF_000298275.1 Orycteropus afer afer
GAGGATATTCAGGCAGCCAACAAACATAGGAAGAAATGCTCACAATCATTAGCCACTAGAGAGATGCAAATCAAAACAAAAATGAGATAACATCTTGCCCCAGCACAAGTAGCAAAGTTCCACAGGACAGAAAATAACCAATGCTGGCAAGGATAAGGAGAGATTGGGACTCTCATACACTGCTGGTGGAACTGTAAAATGGTACAACCATGTGGAAGCAGTGTGGTGATTCCTTCAACAGTTTGAATTAGAAATACCATTTGACCCAGCCATTGCATTACTAAGTATGAAGCTTAAAGAAGTAAGAGCCATGACAAGAACAGATATATGCACACCCATTTTCATTGCAGCACTATTTTTAATAGCCAAAAGATAGAAACAGCCTAGATGTCCCTCAACTGAATAAACAGAGAAGGTGAAGAGAAAGGTGGGCTGAGCTGTGGACTTTTGCCGATCTGGAGGGCACCGCCATTTTGAAGGTTTAAAAAGTGGCTTGACTATTTT
>NW_006932048.1:0-765 GCF_000298275.1 Orycteropus afer afer
TTCACCTAAATCAGTACTTATCTCTCTCTGTCCAACAGTGTTCCCTACCCTACCCTTCCATCCTTGGTAATCAACGAAGAAAATTTCCTTCCACATATAAACCATTCCTTGACTTGTACAATAATGGACTAATACAATATTTGTCCTTATGTGATTGACTTATTTCACTCAGCTTAATGTCCTCCAAGTTCATCCATGTTATGTGGTGATTTGCAGATTCTACATTATTCTTTAGGGTCGCATACTATTCCATTGTGGTATGTACTACAGTTTGGTTATTCTTTCCTCAGTTGACGGACACCTAGATTGTTTCTAACTTTTTGCTATTATAAATAGTGCTGTGAAGAACATGGGTGTGCATATGTCTGTTCTTGTCATGGCTCTCACTTCTGTAGTATATATACCTAGTAATGGAATGGCTGGATCAAATGGTATTTCTATTTCCAACTTTTTAAGGCCATACTGCTTTCCACAATGGTTGTACCATTTTACAGTCCCACCAGCAGTGTATCAGAGTCCCAATCTCTCCACAACCTCGCCAGCGTTTGTTATTTTCTGTCTTGTTGAACTTTGCTGGTAGTGCTGGGGCAAGATGGTATCTCATTGTTGTTTTGATTTGCATCTCTCTAATGTCTAATGATCATGAGCATTTCTTTATGTTTGTTGGCCACCTGAATATCCTCCTTGATGAAGTGTCTACTCATGTCTTCTACCCATTTTTTAATTGGATTATTTGTCTTTCTGTTATTGAGGTGTTGGAGTTTT
>NW_006932048.1:1995-3047 GCF_000298275.1 Orycteropus afer afer
CTAGAAATCTGTCAATTTCCTCCAGATTTTCAAATTTGTTGGAGTACAGTTCTTCATAGTATCCTGATATTATCCTTTTTATTTCAGTTGGTTCTGTTGTTATGTCACCCATTTCATTTGTTATTCATCTTATTTGTATTCTCATCCTCTTTTCCTTTGTTAAATTTGCCAGTGGTTTATCAATTTTATTAATGTTATCATAAAACCAACTTCTGGTCTTGTTCATTTTTTCTATTGTCTTTCTATTTTCTGTTTCATTGATTTCTGCTCAGATCTTGATTATTTCCTTTCTTCTGGTGATTGTAGGCTTTTCTTGCTGTTCTTTTTCTAATTGTTTTAGATGTTAATTTAAAGTGTTGATTTTGGCTCTTTCTTCTTTTTTGGTGTGTGCATTTATTGCTATAAATTGGCCTCTGATCACTGCTTTTGCTGTGTTCCAAAGATTTTGGTATGTTGTGTTTTCATTCTCATTTGATTGAAGGAACTTTTCAATTTCACTTTTTATTTCTTCTCTCACCCAATCTTTCTTAAGGAGGGTGGTGTTCAGTTTTCATGTGTTTACTCTTTTTCTGTTGATCTTCCTATTTTTGATTTGATAGCATTGTGATCTGAGAAGATGCTTTACAGTATTTCAATGTTTTTAAATTTATGAAGGTTTGCTTTATGGCCTAACATATGGTCTATCATAGAAAATGTTCCATATGTACTGGAAAAGAATGTATATTGTGCTGTTGTTGGGTGAAGTGCTCTATAAAGTCAAGTTGGTGGACTGTATTGTTTAGCTCTTCTGCATCTTTGTTGAGTTTCTTTCCAGTTGTTCCATTTTTCGTTGATAGTGGTGTACTAAAATCTCCTACTATGACTGTGGACTCATCTATTTGCCTTTTCAACTCTTTAAAAGTCTGATTTATGTATTTTGGGGCTCTCTCATTGGGTCCATAGATATTTATTATGGTTATATCTTCTTGTTCATTATATAAAGTCCTTCTTTGTCTCATATGGTGGTTTTTGTCTTAAAGTCAATTTGATCAGAAATTAATATTGCCACTCCT
>NW_006932049.1:0-606 GCF_000298275.1 Orycteropus afer afer
CAATACAATTAACCAACTTGAACTTATAGCCATCTACAGAGCAATTCACTCCAAAACAGCACAATATACATTATTTTCCAGGGCAGATGGAACATTCTCCAGGATAGACCTTATGTTAGGACACAAAGAAAACTTCAATAAATTTAAAAACATTGAAATATTACAAAGCATATTCCCACATGACAATGCCATAAAATTAAAAAGTAAACATCAATAGCTCTATGGAGAAAGATGAGACACATGGAAACTGAATAACATCCTCTTTAAAAACTACTGTCTCATAGAGGAAATAATAAAAGAAAATTAAAAAATTAATTGAATCAAATGATAATGAAAGCACAATATACCAAAATCTTTGGGACAGAAAAAAAGCAGTGTTAAGAGGGCAATCTACAGAAATAAATGCACACATCAAAAAAGAATAAAGAGCCAAAATCAACACCTTAACCCAAAATCTACAAAAACTAGAAAAAGAGCAGCAAAAATAAATAAATAAATAAATAAATAAAAGCCTATAGTCACTGGAAGAAAAGAAATAATAAAGATTTGAGCAGAAATACATGAAACAGAAAATGAAAAGAGAAAAGAAAGAATGGAAAAAACTAG
>NW_006932049.1:2216-2879 GCF_000298275.1 Orycteropus afer afer
GCCCTTCTTGATTTTAAAACATGCACTATACCGTTGTTCTGTTCAAATGATAGCTTCCTCATCTGTGTACAGATTCCTCATGAGCACAATTAAGTGCTCTGGAATTCCCATTCTTTTTAGTGTTAACTGTATTTTATTATGATCTACACAGTTGCATGCTTTTGTATAGTCAATAAAACACAAGTAAACAACTTTATTGTATTCTTTGCTTTTAGCCAAGATCCATCTGACATTAGCAATGATATTTCTTGTTCCATGTCCTCTTCTGAATCCAGCTTGCATTTCTGGAAGTTCCCAATTTACTGCTGCAACCATTTTTTTAAATTATCTTCAGCAAGATTTTACTTGCAAATGATATTAATCATATTGTTCAATAATTTCTACATTCTGTGGAATCACCTTTCATTGGAATGAGAACAAATACAGATCATTTCTGGTCAGTTGGCCAGGTAGCTGTCTTCCAAATTTCTTGGCATAGATGTGAAAGTGCCTCCAGCATCCACTTGTTGAAACATCTTTTGAGGTATTCTGTCAATTCCTGAAGCTTTGTTTTTCACCAATTCCTTCCATGCAGCTTTGAACTCCACCATCAATATAGTTGGTTCTTGATCATATGCCACCTCCTGAAATAGATGAACATTGACTGACTTTTTTTTTTTTTTT
>NW_006932050.1:0-1276 GCF_000298275.1 Orycteropus afer afer
TGGGAGGGTAGTACACCATCTCAGGGTCACATTATATACCTCTCCTTTGGGGCCCTGTTGCGATTTGAGTCTAATAATTTTAGAAGCAAAGATGGGTGATTGGAGTGGGTCCTGAGGAAATTTAGCAGCATTTTGCAAGGTAATAACCTCAGAGGAGGTGGTTACATATTCCTCAGGCAAATCAGGTTTCATCTCCTTAGATGGGAATGGAAGGACTGCTTCTTCTAACAAGGACAATTTAGCAGAATTTAGGGGTTCAATGTCCCCAGTTTCATCAGAATCTGCACATATGCCCCCCACTTCAATTTTCAAGATTCCATGGCTTCCTAATCAATGTCTTCACTTTAACATTAGACACACTTTGGGAGTGTTCTCTGACTGTTTTCTGTTTATTTCCTTCTATTTTCTGTGGAACACAAATGTATGAAGTCTAACCCTGACCGATAGCACTGCACATCAAATATTGTGGCTTCTGTTTCTGCCTAAGTAGGAAGGAAGAAGGGAAAAGGAGGTTGGTAAAACTATTCCTGCTACACCACCTTCCTGAGGGAGAAGATTGGAGAATAAATCTAAGGACCAGTCTTTAACCAATATCCAACTATCTGCTGAAGTAATAGACATCTGTGCCAAGTTTGCTTCTGGAAAGCAAATCCAACCTTTCCCAAGATGCCGATTTCAATGATTTTCAATATTGATGCTTGACAGCCTTCTAGTATTTTAGTTTTGACTTTGAGTTCAGCTGCATAAATTGTATATGGTTTTATATATTGATTATATTAACACAAACTTACAATTCTCAATGGAGTAAATCCAAGGATATGATATAATTTGTGGTGCTGTTTGAAGCAGAGAGAATGTGGGTAAACAAAAGAAGCCTAGCTCATGAGAACACATTTAATAGTTTCATTGATATCAATGAAAGAAAGAGAAATCCATATCTGCTGTTTTTAATAACAAAGGTTTGTATATAAATTAAAACCTCACACACTTAAAACTTAGCTTATTCATTATTTCTCTCCACTCTTTGAAATATGGCTGAACTAAAGCTGGTAGCATAGTGCCTAAGGCACTTGACTGCTAAACAGAAGGCTGGTGGTTCAAACCCACCAGCCGGTCCTCGGAAGGAAGGTTGGGCAATCTACTTCTGTAGTGATGCCGCCTCGGAAACCCAAGGAGGAGTTGCTATGAGTCGAGTCTGATTCCACGGCACATAACAACAACAACAGCTATACATACTAAGATTTGAAGTAAGGACTCAAAATGATAACACCATTAG
>NW_006932050.1:3651-4399 GCF_000298275.1 Orycteropus afer afer
AGCGACAGTCTTACCAGCCCATGGAGGAGAAAGCTTGATGCCTTTGGTTAGGCAGTTTACTGGTGAAGTGGGTTACCTTCAGGCATTAATTGGTAGAAAAGACCGGCATAAAATGGAGTACCAGGTTGGCCAGCCCACAGAGCAAGAAAGCTGAATGCCTTGAGGACAGGAAGATTTCCAGCAGAGTGGGTTGCCTTTGGTATTAATCGGCAGAAGTGGAGAGACCAAGGAAACAGAAGCAGAGCTGCCTCAGCCTAAAAGGGTAGGACCATGGCCTTTGGGGGTGGAACCACCACCGTCCCCTAGTTTCAGAGCGAGACCATCACCAACTTTGTTCTGGAGTGTGCGACTGCTCGTTCATGTGAGCTAGTGAGATGGAGCCATCTCTGCTGCCCAAGAGTGAAGGGGCGGGGCTGCCATGCCCAAGAAGGAGAGGTATGGGGCCCAACGGGCCAAGGGGGTGAGGTCACCACTCAGGAACTAAGGGACTGGAGCCACCCAGTGGAGGAGACCTGTACAGATACCACGCATTGAAGATCTGTACAGGTGCCAAGTTGACAAGTGGTGGAATTGTGGTGGTTATGTTTTTGTGTCAACTTGGCTAGGCCTGGTTGAGTGGTTGGGTAGCTGGTGGTAGCTATTCCCCATGATGAGACTGGCAGTCAACTCCATGGTGGGATCTACCACAAGCAGCTGAGTTGCTGCTTTGGGTATATGGTCTGCTTCCCATATATAAGAAGGAGCTTTG
>NW_006932051.1:0-1248 GCF_000298275.1 Orycteropus afer afer
AACCTACAGATTGGGAATAATATTTGATAATGACATATCTGACAAGACTCTTATCTCTACAATTTATAGAAAACTCCAACACCTCAATAACAAAAAGACAAACAAGCCAATTAAAAAATGGGCAGAAGACATGAATAGACACTTCACCAAGGACGATATTGAAGCAGCCAACAAACATATGAAGAAATGTTCATGATCATTGGCTATTAGAGAGATGCAAATCAGGAGAACAATGAGATACCATCTTGCTCCAGTACTAGTAGCAAAATTCAACATGGCACAAAATAATAAATGTTGGAGAGGTTGTGGAGAGATCGGGACTCTCATACACTGCTGCTGGGACTGTAAAATGGAAAGCAGTATGGCGATTCCTTCAAAAGTTGGAACAAGAAATACCATTTGACCCAGCTATTCCATTACTAGATATATATCCTAAAGAAGTGAGAGCCATGACAAGAACAGAAATATTCATTGCAGCATTATTTACAATAGCCAAAAGATGGAAACAATGTAGGTGTCCATCAACTGAGGAATGGATAACCAAACTATGGTACATATGCACAATGGAATACTATGCAATGCTAAAGAATAATGTAGAATCTGCAAAACACCGCATAACGTGGATGAACTTGGAGGACATTGTGCTCAGTGAAATAAGTCAATCACAAAATGACAAATATTGTATTAGTCCATTATTGTAAAAGTCAAGGAAACATTTATCTATGGAAGGACATTTTCTTTGTTCGTTACCAGGGGTGGGAGGGGAGGAGAGGGAACACTGTTAGATAGATAAAGAATTGATTTGGGTGAAGAGAAAGGCAATGTACCAAATGTGAGTGATCAATATGATGGCATTGAGGAAAAGAAAGTCATAGAGAAGTACATGGGAGGTACAGACAACAAAGATGAACCCTTTTGCACATATAGTACTGCATTGTCAGTGAAGGGAAATATGGCTATACGGGTGGATAAATGGGTGGACAGGCTGAACTATTAGGTATGTATATGAAGCAGGGGAATGTACCCAAGAACATGTATAGCATTGGAGACAGGGGTCCTATAAGTTTTTGTGCATGATCTGAATTCCCAGGTGTATAGTAGAGCTGACAAGGGACAAGGCTGTAGTCACTGCTTGGTCACAGACAGCTACTCAGAGGGACCGAGTAGTTGAACCTATGGGCTCGGGACCATAGTTGTAGAGGACATCAAGTTCAATTGGCATAACATACTACACAAAACATTGTTCCA
>NW_006932051.1:1878-3785 GCF_000298275.1 Orycteropus afer afer
AAAAAAAAAAAGAAGAAAGATATTATGAACCTTAAAAAAAGAAAAGTTATACATGGTAATGTATATACATTTTTTAACTTTCAACTCTAAAAAATTATATACATACTGAAGTATTTAGTCTAAGAAGCTCTGGTGGCACAGTGCCTAAGTCATTTGACTGCTAACAGAAGGTTGGCGGTTCGAACCCACCAACCACTGTGTGGAAAGAATATGGGGCAAACTACTTCTATAAAGATGTACCACATCAGAAACCTAATGGGTGTTGCCATGAGTTGGAATTGACTTGAGGGCAGTTTGTTTGGTTTGGTTGGTTTGGGACTACTTTCTGTAAATTCCTATGAAATTAATTAAAAAAAAAAAACTAGGTCAGAGGATGGGCAGAGATGGATATGAGAATACATCTGTGATAAAGTACAGCATAAAGTCTAGATGGTGGATTATGGATATTCACTGTAGAATTCTTTCAAGTTTTGTTTGAAAACTTTCATAATAAAATGTAAGAAAAAGAAAATGAAATTTTAGAGAGACTAACCACCACCTATCTGTCACATTGCCATACTGTGGTGGTTTGCATATTGCTATTGTGTTGGAAGCTACACCACAATTGTTTCAAATACCAGGAGGGTCACTCATGGTAGAGAAGTTTCAGTGGAGCTCAAGACTAAGACAGACTGAAAAGAAAAGCCTGGTGATCTACTTCCAAAAGTTAGCCATCACAACAGAACATTGTCTGAATCACTTCCTTTGGACATGTCATCAGGAGGGATGAATGTCTAAAGGAGAACATGGTATTTGTTGAAAAAGAAGGCCAACAGTGGTGAGGGAGACCTTTGCTGAAATGGATTAACACAATAGCCACAATGATTGACTCAAATATGCTTGTGACTGTGAGTGTAATTCAGGACTAGGCAACATTTCATTCTGCTGCATGTAGGGTCAGTGTGAGTCAGAGTTAACTGGAAGGCAGCTATATGTATATCTGTTGTTGTTATGTGCTGTCGAGTCAGACCCAACTCAGCGACTCCTCCTTGGGTTTTCGAGGCAGTATCACTACGGAAGTAGATTGCCCTATCTTCCTTCCAAGGAGTGGCTGGTGTATGTATATCTAGAAAGACTAAATGACTGCTACAGATTAGAGTCTCAGGCAGGGCTAAGACTCAAATTCAGTTTATCTGATACCAATTTCCATGTTTAGAAGAGACATTGAATAAAATCATTATTCTTTATATGTAGGGAGGAAGTAGTTCAGGAGAGTACTAAATTGTGATTCACTAAGAGCTTTACAAACCAGGGCATGTACTACCATAAAAGGATTGATATTTAAGTAACGACACTGTGTGTTTAAATCCCACATCGATTCATCTCAGGGAGATGTGCTCCCTCCATAGCAGTCCCTTTGGGGTCTTTGACATTTATTCAAATGAGACTGCCTTGCTCCGAAAATTGGCACCCCTCTGAAGGGAATGCTTTCAGAATTTAAAGCACTTCTTCATACTTTCTCAATGATGGTGAACCTTTGTCCTTTTATAAGATCCAAATGTCACCTAAAGCCCAGTCTGGTGAATAAAACTCAAGGTTTACAATATCATCTCCCTGCAAAGCTCTCAGTGAATATATGCCATCAATGAAGAACATATTTTGATAAAATGTGAGACCTTGCAAATAATAAACTGTTTTTCTTGTATGACTCAAAGCTTCTCTCTGAAACCAGCTCCTTTGGGCCATTGTTTGGAATGGCAGTATCCTTTTTATGCTTCCCCTATTAGAGTACCAACAACCTCTATGACAAGCACATACTTATCATCTCTCTCCTCCAGTAGATGGAAACTTCATCAGAGAAGGGGCCCTGGAAGCTGTCTTAGTACACTAAGTGCCTCTGTTATTTACTTATGCATAAATAGTTAGTA
>NW_006932052.1:0-464 GCF_000298275.1 Orycteropus afer afer
ATTTTTTTTTTTTTTTTCTGATTGATCCCTTACCCAAGAAGTATTCAGGTATTTGTCTTCAATCTCATTAATTCTGTCTTCCATTGCATCAATTCTGCTCCTTTGCCCTTCAAATGTGTTATGTATTTCTGACAATTTACTATTAACCTTCTGAATTTTTTATCTGTAGATTTAGAATCATTTCTAATTTTTCACTTATTTTGTCATTTTGTTCTTATATTTTCTTCCAAAATTCTTCTAAGGTTTTTTCTGTGTTTTCTTTGTCTGTCCCTCAATTCTTTGAAGAATGTTAAAGATAATTCTTTTGAATTCCTTATCAGAGAGTTTCAATTATGCTTCTTCCTCTGCAATGTGTTCTGGATCTGTATACTGCTCCCTTGTTTCTACCACTTTATCCTGCTTCTTTGTGTGGACTGTTATGATCAGTTGTCTCTGAGACATGGTGCCGTTCTTGTATTTGGATC
>NW_006932052.1:1784-2642 GCF_000298275.1 Orycteropus afer afer
CACATTTGGTACATTGCCCTTCTCTTCACCCAAATCAATACTTATCTCTATCTATCTAACAGCTTTTCCTCCCCTCCCCTCCCACCCCTGGTAACTATCAAATAAAATTTCCTTCTATAGATAAACCTTTCCTTAACTTTTACAATAAGGGACTAATACAATATTTGTTCTTTTGTGATTGACTTATTTCACTCAGCATAATGTCCTCCAAGTTCATTCACGTTATGCAGTGTTTTACAGATTTTACATTATTTTTAGCATTGCCCATTGTGTGTATGTACCGTAGTTTGGTTTTTCATTCCTCAGGTGATGGACACCTAGGTTGTTTCCATCTTTTGGCTATGGTAAATAGTCAACTCTCTTAACTTCCTCACCATTTAGAAGTTCTGTAACTACACAGTCTTTTCCCTCTTTTTGTTTGTAGCTGTAATCACTTGCCAATTGAAGTTTCTGGTTCCCTGTTTACAATCTTGTATGCTCATTTTATTTTGGATATGTCCATAGCTTCAGTTTCTGGGTTATGTCATCTTGTGTATTAATGGTTGGTTGTTATTTGCTATTTTTGGTTCTTCATTCAAAGGACTCCCTTTAACAGCTTTTGTAAGGTTGGTCTGGTTTTAACAAGTTCCCTTAGTTTCTGCTTATCTGGAAATCTCCTAATTTCACCATCATATTTGAGGGACAATTTTTCCTGGTATATAATTCTTAGTTGAAAATCTTTCTCTTTCAGTCTTTTATATATACCATCCTATTGCCTTCTTGGAAGGAAGGTTGGGCAATCCTACTTCCGTAGTGATACTGCCTCAGAAACCCAAGGAGGGGTCGCTATGAGTCAGGGGCGACTCGACGGCACATAAC
>NW_006932053.1:0-3832 GCF_000298275.1 Orycteropus afer afer
CCACTTTTGTATCCTTCCCTTCAAGGCTCACAGGTCCAAGATTATCTTCTGTGTCTGTGTTAATTGGTTTCCCTTTTCTTTGTTGAAGAGGGTCTGTGCAGTCCTTCTGCCATCTTGCCAGAACTCCATCTGATGACATTCTTTGTTCATGGGCACCTAGATTGTTTCCATCTTTTTGCTATTATAAATAGTGCTACAATGAACAAGAGTATGCATATATCTGTTCTTATCCTGCTTCTCACTTCTTTAGGATATATAATGGGACTGCTGGATCAAGTGGTATTTCTAATTAAAAATTTTTAAGGAATTGCCATACTGATTTCCGCAGTGGTTGTATCATTTTACAGTCCCATCAGCAATTTGTGAGAGTCCTAATCTCTCCACATCCTTGCCAGCATTTGTTATTTTCTGTCTTGTTGAACTTTGCTATTAATGCTAGGCCAAAATGGTATCTCATTATTTTGATTTGCATTTCTCTAATAGCTAATGTGCAAGAACTAAGAAAACTGTCCTGGAAGAAGTGCAGCTGGAATGCTCCTTGGAAGCAAGAATGGCCAGACTTTGTCTCATCAATTTTGGTCATGTTGTCAGAAAGGACCATTCCATGGAGAAGGATATGCTTGGTAAAGTGGAGGGTCAGTGAAAAGGGGAAGACCCTCAACAAGATGGATGGATACAGTGGCTGCAACAATGGGCTGAGGTATAGCAAAAATTGTTAGGCTGGTGCAGCACTAGGTAGAGTTTTGTTCTGTTGTAGAGAGGGTCACTAATAGTCAGAGACAACTTTACAGCACCTAACAACAACAACAACAAGGATAAGAAAATAAATAAATAAATCTAGTGAAGGATACAAAAAACTAAGAAATTATATGTGAATATGAAAAATTCCTTTCTATAATGGCTAATGGAAGAAGTGCAGCCAGAATGCTCCTTGGAAGTGAGAATGGCCAGACTTTGTCTCACCTGCTTTGGTCATGTTGTCAGAAGGGACCATTCTCTGGAAAAGAATGTCATGCTTGGTAAAGTGGAGAGTCAACGAAAGAGATGCAGGCCCTCAATGAGATGGATTGACATGATGGCTGCAGCAATGGGCTCAGGTATAGTAGGGATTGTGAGTCAGGCACAGGACCTGGCAGTATTTGGTTATGTTGTACATAAGGTTGCTATGATTTGGAGATGACTTGATGGCACATAACAACAACAACAACAACAACAACAAATGGCTAATGATCGAGAACTTTTCTTCATGTGTTTGTTGGCTGCTTAAATATCATCTTTGGTGAAGTGTCCATTCATGTCTTCTACCCATTTTTAATTGGATTGTTTGTCTTTTTGTTGTTAAGGTGTTGGAGTTTTCTATAAATTTTAGAGATAATCCCTTGTCAGATGCATTGTTGCCAAATACTTTTTCCCAATCTGTTGGTTCTGTTTTTACTCTATTGCAGAAGTCTTCTGAAGCACATAGAAGTTTAATCTTTAGAAGGTCCCATTCATCTAGTTTATCTTCTGCTATTTGTGCATTTTGGGTTATGCTTGACAATCTATATATACCACAAATTAGTGCTCCTATATTTGCTCCTACTTTTTCCTTGAGGAACTTTATAGTTTTAGGTTTCACATTTAAGTTTTTGATCCATCCATAATTAATTTTTGTGTATGTTGTGAAGTACAGATAATGTTTCATTTTTCTGCAAACGGATATCCAGTTTTGTCAGCACCCTTTGTTAAAGAGACAATCTCTTTCCTATTTAATGGATTTTAGCCCTTCGTCAAAAAATCAGCTGACCATAAATTGATGGCTCTATTCCTGGGTTCTCAATTCTGTTCCACTGGTCTATGTGACTGTCATTGTACCATTAACAGGCTGTTTTGACTACTGTAGCTGTAAGCAGGTTTTGAGATCTGGGAGTGTGAGACCTACTAATCTGTTCTTCTTCAACAGTGCTTTGCTTATCTGAAATCTCTTTCCTTTCCATATAAAGTTAGTGATAGGTTTTTCCATATCCTTAAAGAATGTTGATGGGACAGCGTTGAATATATAAATTGCTTTGGGCAGTATTTACATTTTCACAATGTTCAATCTTCCTATCTGTGATCATGCTATGTTCTTCCATTTATGTAGATCTCACGATTTCTTGAAGTAGTGTTTTGTAGTTTTCTTTGTACAGGTCTTTTGTGTCCCTATTGATATTTTTGCCCAAGTATTTTATTTTTTAGGTACCTATTGTAAACGGTATTGATTTCCTTATTTCCTTTTCATCAATCTCTTTGCTGGTGTAGAGGAATCCAATTGATTTTTGTATGTTGAACTTGTATCAGGCCACTATGCTGAATCTCTCAATTAGTTCCAGTAGTTTTTTGCTGAGTCTCTTGGGTTTTCTTTGTACAGGATCATTTCATCAGTATATAGGGTTAGTTTTACTTTTTCTTTACCAATTTGGATGCCTTTGATTTCCCTTTCTAGCTTTATTGCCCTGGCTAGGAATTCCAATACAATCTTGAATAGAAATGATGACAGAGGGCAACCTTGTCTGGTTCCCATTTGCAAGAGGAATGGTTTCAGTCTCTCTCCATTCAGAATAATGTTGACTGTTGGTTTTGCATATATGCCCTTTATTCTGTTGAGGAATGTCCCTTCTATTCCTATTTTGCTAAGAGTTTTGATCAGGAAGGGGTGTTGGATTTTAACAAATGCCTTTTCTGCATCAATTGATATGATCATGTGGTTCTTTTCCTTTGGTTTTTTTTTTATGGGGTGGATGATGTTGATTGTTTTTCTAAAGTTGAACCATCCTTGCATACCTGGTATGAACCCCACTTCATAATGTATTATTTTTTGATATGTTGTTGGAGTGTATTGGCTAGGATTTTGTTGAATATTTTTGCATCTAAATTCATGAGGGGTATTGGCCTGTAGTTTTCCTTTTTAGTGGTGTCTTTACCTGAGTTTAGTATCATGGCTATGCTTGCTTCATAAAATGAATTAGGGAGGATTCCATCCTATTCTATGTTTGGAGTCGTTTAAGTAGAATTGAGGTCAGTTCTTTGAATGTTTGGTACAATTCTCTAGTGAAACGATCATGGGTCAGGGTTTTTTTTTGTTGGTAATATTTTAATGATCTGTTCAATTTCTTCTTTTGTTATGGGTCTGTTCAAATTTTCCACCTCAGTGTGTTGTTGTTTCGTTGTTGTTATGTGCCATGGAGTTGGACCTGACTCACAGCAACCTCTCCTTGGGATTCTGAGGCAGTATCACTACAGAAGTAGATTGCCCAACTTTCCTTCCAAGGATAGTTTAGGTAATTATTATGTTTCTAGAATTCTGTCCATTTCTTCTATTTCAAATTTGTTGGAGTACAGGTCTTCATAGTATCTGGATATTACCCTTTATATTTATGTTGGTTCTATTGTGACATTGCCCAATTTATTTCTTATTCATGTTATTTGTGTTCTGTCCCTCTTTTCCTTTAAGCTTACCAGTGGTTTGCCTATTTTATTAATCTTTTTTTAAAAAAATCAACTTCTAGTCTTGTTGATTTTTTCTATTGTCTTTTTATTTTCTCTTTCATTTATTTCTGCTCAAATCTTTATTATTCTTTTATTCTAATAACTGTAGGGTTTTTTTGCTGCTCTTTTTCTAATTGTTGGAGACATTGGGTTAAAGTGTCTATTAGGCTCTTTTTTATATTTTTTATTATTATTTCTTTTTTTTCTTTTTGTTTTTTGTTGTCTATATCTTATGGAGCTCTGGTAGCATAGTGGCTAAGACACTTGCCTGCTAACCAGATGGCTGGCGGTTCAAACCCACCAGCCACTCCTCGGAAGGAAGGTT
>NW_006932054.1:0-1169 GCF_000298275.1 Orycteropus afer afer
ACTCCTGCCCCATCCCCCAGCTGTCCCCTTATACAAACACTGCCCTTCTGTTTTCCCATGATTGATCACTCCAAGGAGTGTATCTACCTGATGTAAATGTTCACCCCATATGCCTATTGTTTGGCTGGAAGCCACATGAGCATGTTCAGTTCCAGAACTGAAGGGTAACTATGGGTCATAGTCTCAGGGGTCTCACCAGGCTCCATCAGACCACCAAGCCTGGTCTTTTCTTTTTTTCTTTTTTTTAATTGAATTGTCCATTTTAAAAGAGGAAAATAGGAACCTCAACTCCAAGTCCAAATATCACTCACAAGAAAATCTTACTGAGTCCCAGGTGACAGACCTCTGCAGACATCATCCATAAAAGTTTTACCATGTGCCATATTTTTAAAGTATCACAAGGTGAATTATTTTCTGACAAGTCAGTCTGAATTCTTAGGTGAATAAAGAACCAATTGGTTTAGCACACTGATCAATAATACTATTTTCAATAAGAGTGCAACACCCACGATTCTGTCCCACAGGAAGACGGATTTATAAGCATGTCAAAAGGAGATTTTATTTTACTTCCTGTTTTTACTGCTGGGCCTTCAGCCATCAACCAAGAACTTAGAGGCTCTCCCCTGGGAACAAGAGGGTGGGATGCTGCGAGGCCTTCAGAGGTCATCCTTGAAAGTATCAAACACTCAGCTTTGACCTGGTCTCTTGAAATCAATATGACATGGTAGAGTGAGAGGAAGCAGATGACTGAGGAAAGTTACATCAATATTTTTCTTTATTATATAATTTGCATTGCATTCTGGTACAGTACAAGCAGATTAAATTGACCATGAGAGAGACAAAAAGAACATGGGATAAATTAAATCCCAAATGAATTTGAATCAACACTATGAGATTCACAGTAGATGTTTATTTTGCTTTTAATACAATTATTTCTTTCCATTATAGGTGATATGGAAATGTATAGTATGAAGAATAAAGAAGAGATACATGACTGAAGACCCAAAGTGTTGTCAAAAGACAACACTCAACATTTTAGCAATCTTGATGATCATGGTTTTTCTATATATTGCATATAATTATGAATCCTACTTTTCCACTTAACATTAGAGAAAAATTATTTTCTGTATTATCATAACTTCCTTTTCCTTATTGGGAGCTCTGGTAGT